>NC_065537.1:40080683-40380683 GCF_932294415.1 Quercus robur | reverse complement strand
TGAAGAGTGTGGAGAGGGAAGTCCTATGCTGTGTACACCTTTAAACACAGTCGATCCATTTTTGCAGGACAATGCTACTGGAATTTTGGAGATTGATGAAGGCAGATTGGAGGCATCCTGATGGGTTAAATATAGAATCCGTGGGTTCAGTAAATTGGTTGGGTTATATGTACAGACATGAGCGACTATGTATTTCTTTGTTACTTAAAATTGAGCAGGAATTGGAGGCAGCTAGGGTGTGGAAAAGGGGTCTACTGGTGCTGGTAAAGAGAATGCTACAAAAGTGAGAGGTGCCAGGGAATTGCAGAATTTGGTTACTTCGGTTAATTATTAGGGAAAGTAGTTTTAGTCATTGTGCCTTAATTTGGGAGTTTATAGTTTTTAAAGAAGCTGAAAATTATTTCCTGGAATGTTCGGGGTTTGAATAATCCTGAAAAAAATTTGGTAGTGAAGAATCTTCTCAGGGACTGGAAGTGTGATGTAGTTTGTTTGTTAGAGACTAAATTGGGAGCGATGGACAGATCTGTGGTTGGTAGCTTGTGGAATTGTCCTTATTTGGACTGGGTTGCTTTGGATGCTGATCGTACGTCTGGTGGGATATTGGTTATGTGGGATAGGAGGGTTTTGGAAAAAGTGGAAGATATGGCGGGGGGTGGTAGATGGCTTTGAATGGGCATGTTCAGGGGTCTATGGGCTGAATGCAGATAGTACAGATGCCAATACTTCCAATTTTATAACATCCTGTCATCCCCTGCCCTTATAGGGATATTTGGATATATAAGATCTAAGAAAGAACTGTCTGCGTCTAATTTCCAATCATGAAAACTTCCATGAAACCTCATATTCGAGATCCGACCCTCCCCTCCTACCTGGAAGTCCAGGACTGAATAAACAGAAGCATTCTGATCAAAAGAGCAAGCAAACAAAGTGGTATAAAACTCCTTCAAATACTGACTCCCACACCACACATCATGTGAAAAACTGTAGACAATGGCCATCCGCAACCTCAAAAGACACAAAATGCTGAAAAATTCTCCAACCCATCCTAATACTCCTCCACAAGTTGCACCCATGAGAACCCCTAATTAAACCTGAAGTCTAACCACCCCATTCCTCCTGAGTTACTTCATTCCCAAACTGCCATAGCCACTTACCCAAGAGGGTGTTATTAAAACTCCCTACTCTCCTGATCCCCAACCCACAATAGAATACAGTGTGTCCCAAGCCACCATAGAACACACTGTTATTAAAACACCCTATTTATCCAAGGCACCCCACAAAAAATTCCTCTGTAACCTCTCCAACTGATTAGCCACACTAGTTGGAAGACTCAAAAGCGAACTCTTCAAAATTGTCTGTCTCCTACAATTCAAATAAAGAATGAATCTGTTGATTGGATAGTAAATGATATTGGATTAATATACACTTATCAAAAAAAAAAAAAAAAAAAAAAGTAAATGATATTGGTTTAATATAAATTATAGTTTGCATGATTAGCTTGTAGAGAATGTGGGATACAGTGATGGGATTGACAAATTATAAATGTAGTGTTGGTGTAACTTGAACCTAACTCTATCTATCTTGAACCTGACTATATGTATATTTATAAGAGCTGCCCCCCACCCCCAAAAAAAAGAAAAAGAAAAGAAAAGGTCACATTTAGACAATTCTGGTTATCTGTCTAGAGCATTTAAGAAGTATCATTGTTGTACACAAATATGATATGAATATGGCTCCCTTGCAGGAGTATCTGTGCTACTTGGATGGAAGAGTTAATCATGTTCTTACACTGATAACTGTAATAGAATAAAACTTAAAGATGATAGGCATTGGTATCTCACTCATATTTTCACTAACCCTTTAGCCATCAAGTGTAAGTATCAAATATCAGCTGTGTTTATTTTTGTATGTGCACGTGTTAAATCATGTTGGATGCAGACATTGGTGTTGCTTATATAATATTGTACTTGCTGGCAGCCGTCTTTTTATTTGATTGATTAGATTTATGGTAAAAAATTGACTTCTTCTTGTTCTAATACATTTGTTAGGGTTCCCGACATTCCCTTACTCGTGCTCGGGCTGCCTTAAAGTATATTGTTCTGGCTCTCTCCGGTCACATGGATGATGTACTACCGAAGTATAAGGTATTGTGTCATGTTTGGTGTTTTTTTATCAACCCTCAAATAATAATTTTGCTTTGGTATTTTCATATTGTATGTTGGTATGTAGTTTTTTGATAAATAAATAAATTCATTTTAAAAAGCCCAAAGTAAAGCGTTATCCCAGTACATGGGATGGCCAATGAGCTATAGCTCAAATGGTATTTCCTCCTCCCATAATAATGGGATGGAGGGCAAGGTCGAGGGTTCAAGACCCACTAGGTGCATGTATCATAGTACAAGAGATTTATACAAAGGAAAAGCCAAAAAGAAAAAAAAAATCGAATTGAAAAAAGGTTAACATCTAAGTTATATAACTCATCTACGAAGTCCATGAAGGCAAACATTGAGAAATTGATGGGACTTTAAAGTGCACTCTAATGTCTTGAGAAAAACAAACTTGGGCAATGGCATGAGTATATGGTGCTGCGCATCAGGACTGAATGTTTTGGCAAAAAACCCTTCAGTGTCTGGTTGTCAGTCAGCTGTGCTTAGAATATTGATGCTAGATTTATTGGCTTTTGGTAGCTTTACAGCTAAGCACCTCCTATTTAGTGGGCATATATGGTTAGAATTGTATAGATTTAGCTTTCTTTAAGTGTCAATTTTTTTCTTAACTTCTTGTCTGTGGTTCTTTCAGGAAGTCAAGCACAGGATTCTTTTTCTTGTGGAGATGCTAGAGCCTTTTCTTGATCCTGCTATAGCCACATCAAAAAGCGCAATAGCTTTTGGAGATCTATCTTCCTCTTTTCCTGAAAAGCAGGAAACCACTTGTGTGACTGCCCTCAATGTCATCCGTACAGCAGTAAGAAAGCCGGCCGTTCTTCCTTCTTTGGAATCTGAATGGAGGCATGGCTCAGTTGCTCCTAGGTAATACATGCCTGTATTGTTTGTTGTAAGAATATTTTGATTGGACATCAGTTGGTATTACATGCCCGTCATCTGTACAGCACTAAGAATATTTTTATTTAGGATTACCTTTTATAAGTTATGAATAATTTTATTGATCACTTAAAAGAGCACAACAAATCATGGGAACAGTTCAAATATTCTATATACTTAACTCTTCCCTAAAATGACTTAGATGTAAAAAGAATCTAAAAAAATCTTCTAGATTAGATGGTCTACACTCCTCTAAAAACAACCACTGGAATAAAGGGGCTGACAAACATGAATTTGGTTCTCATGACTGACAATTCCTGTCCCTTACAGTTTCTTCTGTTTTTCTCCTTCCACGAGGGCCACATTAGAAATGACTGCACTAAATTCTTTTTTTCTTTTTCTTTTGATAAGTAATAGAATTTTATTAAAAGAAAAAAAAGCCACCCAGTACACAAGATGTACTTAGAATGCATGACTGCACTAAATTCCAAATTCTATATTTGAAAGAACCATGCTTATCAATTTTTGTAAAGAACCTTGTCTCCTCCAATGTTGAAGCAACATCTGCACTCATTTATTGCATCACCTATCTAACATCAAACAACACAAAGACAAATGCCTATGACTCAGTGGCAAACTGGCAATTTGGACAGTGTAGTAACAAAGGATTTGTGATCTCACCATTATCTGCCATGAACCATGAGATTTTTTGTGTGTTCTCACCACTAAGATCATCTGCCATGAGAATGTTTTTCAAAGATGCAATCCATACAAAGAATGCTACCTTAGTTGGCGTCTTCACTTTCCATACAGCCTTCGAAGGAAAAGGCAAACTAGTGTTCCCTCTCAAGACCTCATAGTATGAACATTGGTTTAGGATGTGTGAAATTTAGAGTAGAGATAGTGTATATTACACCACTATGACTCAATAGTGCACACCTCTAGTTATTTTGTCTGTGGATGTGGGACTTTCATCCTTTGTTATTATTGTCTAACATCATTAAGAATTTTTGTGGGTTTCACTATTATGTGAGTTTCACCAGTATTCTCTTCTTATATCTTTGGTTTGGTAATGGATGAAAATTTCTTCATGCAGTGTACTTCTATCAATATTGGAACCTCACATGCAGTTACCTCCTGAAATTGATCTTTGCAAGTATCCTATATCTAAACCACTTGATCCTGAATCTTCAAATGTATCCCCTCTTTCTTCTGTCCTTTGGCAAGTAGGAGCTTCTTCAAAATCAAATACCCAAGATGACTATGATGGAAAGACAGATTTTTCTGATACAGCTGTGAAGATTGATGTTTCTGAAGAAGTCAATCTATTTTTTGCCCCTCCAGAACTTCGGAGCATAGCAATGACAAATATTACTAGTGGTCCAGATGAGAATAGCCCTGTTTCTATCCATGGGGATCTCAGCTCAGAACCAAAACAGTTGACCGAGAAAAGTGTTACTCACCAGTTTCATATTGACTTAGTGTTAGATGCAGGTTTCACTGCTGAATACTATAATATGCAAGCAGATTATTTTCAGCTAATTAACTATCGAGATTGTGAGCTGAGAGCTTCTGAGTTTCAGCGTTTGGCTTTAGATTTACACTCTCAAAGTGAGATTACAGTTGAGGGTCATGATGCTGCTATAGATGCTTTGCTCTTGGCAGCAGAGTGTTATGTAAATCCCTTTTTTATGTTGTCTTTTAAAGCCAGTCCAAAATTTATGGACCAGATGAACATTAACAGGACTAGAATTCCCCAACATCATGAAATTTCAGAAGTGAGGAGTTCTGAAAAGAGTAAAAGAGATCTAGAAACAATTGCTCATCTTGAAAAGAGAAGAGACAAAATTGTTCTTCAATTACTGCTTGAGGCTGCTGAATTAGACAAGAAGTATCAGAACAAAATTTCATTTGGGGGACAGTGTCCTTACTACTCTGAAGGATTTGAAGAGCAAGTTATCAAGTTGTCACCTCTTGATATGCAATCTGCAGATGCTGTCACCTTGGTTAGGCAAAATCAAGCTCTGTTGTGCAATTTTCTGATTGAACGGTTGCGGAGAGATCAACACTCAATGCATGAAATTCTTATGCAAAGTCTTGTTTTTTTGTTGTATTCAGCCACTAAGCTATACTGTGCACCTGAACATGTGATTGATATTATATTAGGATCTGCTGAGCACTTAAATAGGACACTAACATCTCTTTACTATCAGCATAAAGAAGGCAATTTACACTTGGAGCCTGAGAAAATACATGGGATACAACGAAGGTGGATGCTGCTTCAAAGATTGGTAATTGCTTCAAGTGGTGATGATGAGGGAAAAGACTTTGAAATCAATATCAACAGTGGTATTCGTTATGGAAATTTAGTTCCACCTTCGGCCTGGATGCAGAAAATATCCACATTTTCACGGTCTGCATTCCCATTGGTTAGGTTTCTTGGTTGGATGGCAGTATCTCGTAATGCAAAAAAGTATATGAAGGACCGTCTTTTTCTTGCTTCCGATATGTCGCAGCTGACATATTTACTGTCAATATTTACAGATGATCTAGCCATAGTAGATAATGTTGTTAATCGAAAGCATGAAGATGTGAGGATTGGAGAGTTGGGGGGCAAAAATATGCCTTCGGTTAAAAGAGGATTTGCTAATGAACAGGATGGGGATCAATCTTTCCGTGTCATCTATCCTGATCTCAGTAAGTTCTTTCCTAAGATGAAAAAACAATTTGAAGCATTTGGGGAGATCATTTTGGAGGCAGTAGGCTTGCAGCTGAGATCTCTTTCTTCGAGTATGGTGCCTGATGTCTTGTGTTGGTTTGCTGAGTTGTGTTCCTGGCCATTTTCTCATTGGGACCAAATTGCTTCTGAAAATAGTTCTGATAATTGGAAAGGTTATGTTGCAAAGAATGCAAAAGCTGTCATTCTTTATGTACTTGAAGCCTTTCTACTTGAGCACATGGAAGCAATGGTGCCTGAGATGCCTAGAGTAGTGCAGGTGCTAGTATCACTTTGTGGAGCTGCATACTGTGATGTGTCATTTCTTGACTCTGTACTGCATTTGTTGAAGCCACTCATTTCATATTCTTTAAACAAAATATCTGATGAGGAAAGATTGTTGGTTGATGATTCATGTCTTAATTTTGAGTCGTTATGCTTTGATGAGCTTTTTAACAATATTAGACAAAAGAATGAGAATCAAAATAGTTCTGCAGAGAAAGTTTACAGCCGAGCATTAACTATCTTTATTTTGGCTTCTGTCTTTTGTGATTTGTCCATTCAACGTAAAAGGGAAATGTTGCAGTCCCTAATATTTTGGGCTGAGTTTACTGCTTTTGAACCAACAACTTCTTTTCATGACTATCTATCTGCATTCCAGAGTGTAATGGAAAATTGCAAAGCTCTGTTAGTTCAAAATTTAAGAGCCTTTGGTGCTATCCCACTTCAGTTTCCCCCCTTTACTGATGTGTGCAGTGGTGCACTCTCTGGTAATAGCTTGGAATCACAATCATGGTTTCTCAATGATGTCTGCGATAGCACATGTCCAAATAAGGTTTCTCAGAAGTTAGAAAATAATAATTCTGATGCTTCTATTGTCAATGAAAAGGTCTATCAGTTATCAGCTGAGGAAATAGCAGAATTTTCTAAAGACTTAGAGGCTCTCATTGTGAAGCTTAACCCTACTGTTGAGCTCTGTTGGACTCTTCACCATCAACTTGCTAAGAAGCTATCTATTGCATTGGCACAGTGTTTAATGTACTCAAGATGCTTATCTTCGATTGCACGTGATGTCCATAATGCTGAAGAGGATGACAGTGAAAATCCTTCATCATGTAAGTCAGTTGACCAGTTTCCAGTTCATTGGAGGATTGGTCTCGAAGGACTAGCTGAAATCATGATGATGCTCCAAGAAAACCATTGCTGGGAAGTTGCATCTTTGATGCTTGATTGTCTACTTGGAGTTCCACACTGTTTTCGCCTGGATAGTGTGATTGGTTTGATTTGTTCTGCAATCAAAAACATTTCTTGCAGTGCACCAAAAATTTCATGGCGCTTACAGACTGATAAATGGTTGTTGATTTTACTTGGAAGAGGTATTCATACCCTTCATGAAAGTGCGGCTCATTTGGTTGATTTGTTCTGTGCAATGCTAGGTCATTCCGAACCTGAGCAACGGTTTATAGCACTTCGCCACATGGGAAAACTTGTTGGCCAAGATGTGAATGGATGGACAGCTATACAACCTTCTACACTTTGCAATAATTTAGTTTCACCTGGCTTACTTCTTTCTGTTCCTGAGTCTATTCTATCTCATCTGGTTTCTAGTACATGGGATTCGGTTGCTGTTCTGGCATCATCTGACACATCGTTATCTTTAAGGACTTGTGCAATGGCACTTCTTGTAGATTATATCCCATTTGCAGAGCGTCACCAGTTACAATCATTTCTTGCAGCAGCTGATAGTATTTATGGTTTGGGGAAGCTTGCACATCCAGCGTGTGAGGGCCCATTACTGCAACTATCATTAGCACTAATTGCTGGTGCTTGCCTGTACTCTCCAGCTGAAGATATTTCTTTGATTCCTCCGGACGTTTGGAGAAATATTGAGACCTTAGGCTTGTCAAAAACTGGTATTCTGCTTTGTTATCATATGTATTTAAATCAAATTAAGTATATAATACAAATCTGGAAATGTTGAGAGCATGCATCCGAGTGACTTCTGTTTTGTTTAATTTTCCTTCTGTAGACAGTGGGCTGGGGGATCTAGAGAAGAAGGCTTGCCAAGTCTTGTGTAGATTGAGAAATGAAGGGGATGAAGCTAAAGAGGTATGTAGTAGGATGCAGCCAAAGCTGTCATATATATTTAACTACACAGTACTGTATAATGTTTCAATTTCTTATGAAGTGTATGTGTGTGTGATTTCTTACCATCTTTTCTCATAATGAAAGCATTGAATCTGTTATTTCTTAACATTGCATTGGTTTAATAAACCAACATTTTATAATTCAGGTCCTGAAAGAAGTGCTCTCTTCAAATTCTACAAGACAATCCGACCCAGATTTTAAGAGTACCCGTGAATCAATTCTTCAGGTAAGAAAAATTACAAAAGGCGTGTAGTGAATTTCTCTTGCAAATATTGAAATTTATCAATTTCACTGTAGTTCTGTTTGCTTTTGGAAAATCTTGCTAAATAGTGGCGGTAGGATTGTTGGAGAAATTTCTTGTTACTCATGCAGTTGTCTTCTTCAAGTTCTTTACAAGCATCTGATATTATTATCAGTACTTTTTTCTCAAGGATAAGGCCTAACCCTGAGCATTGCCTTGTGTTTTAGGTGTGGGCTTGATACAATGACCAAAATAGCCATCCACACACACACACACACGCATATATGCGAGGATTATGTCTCTGTCTATGAGTATTATACACTGATATAATAGGCTTGAACCATTGTTTGATTTTTTTTACGTTACTCTTTAACTGTTGGTGTTTATATTTTATTCTACACAGTTTTAAAAATTGGATTGGACAACTGAAAAAGGTAGTGGTTTCTGGTTTCTAGGTCTCACTGGGGTCTAACTGGAGGTTGACCTGGTGACTTAAATAATTTAATGATTAATTATTTAATAGTGCAGATAAAGTTAATAAATATATAATAACTAATGATAGTTTAAGTATCCAAAAATAATATTAAATTTTTTATGCTCTTACTTTTTAAACATATAAAAAAGAATATTTGTATGAATTAGTAAGGTCATAATTTTTTTAATAAAGAATTTTACCTCAAAACTTATAATTTTCTCTAAATTGTATGAAAGAATACAAAGATAGCTTCAAAATGGGAGATTATGCTAAAGCTTCATATTTTATGTCAGAAATCTTTTAGTAAATTGTGGAGATTTTATCTATTCATATAATTTGGAGTTATCCATATTAATTTTAATATTTAAGTAAATTATTATCTTTTTTTTAGAATAAGCCAACTCTGATCCTTTGTTTTGTGACTCTACCTTATGTGATTAAACACTGGGATTTTTTTTCCTTTCCCTTTGAATGGGTGTTTTTTCGTGCTGTCTTGTCGCAATAAGTTCTCACCCTATATCCTTCTCATGTTGTTGCTCATTTTTTATTAATGTATTTGTAACAGGTTCTTGCAAATCTAACTTCTGTTCAGTCGTACTTTGATATCTTCTCCAAAAAAATTGACCAAGAGGTTATGGTAAGCCTGGGTGACTACTGAAGCTGTCTGTTACTTCCAAGCTTCTGTATGCTCAGTTTATAATTTAATTATGTTTTAGGAACTAGAGGAGGCTGAAATGGAATTGGACATCCTTCAAAAAGATCAGTTACTGCAAGAAGATTCCAAAGATAGGCAACAGATTCCTTCTCTAGCCTGTAATCATTTCTACTCCTAGCATTGTCATCTACATCTCATTGGCTGCTTAAGAATTTGTACCTGTTATGTTAATATTTTTCCTGATTTTATCTACTGTGCAACATTTTCCAGCTCCTACAAAAGATGATACCCGCCTTCGTCAAATCAGGGACTGCATTCATTCCCTGTAAGTACTAATTGTACTTTATGCTGTACTTTGCAACATGTGAAATTCATTGTGACTTTTGTCAGCTGATTCAGTTAGAAGGAAAGAAAGTGATTCATTAATATTAACTCTTTTTTTCTGAGGCAAAAATATATGTTTGGTCCTTGAAATTTTGGTCAAGTTTTTGTTTAGTCTCCTTGGAAAATTTAAAACAAGCCAAATTAGTCCTGTTTATTCTCGGTTATAATTCTTGCTTATGTGGCTAATTGAGTGCCATAGTGGTGTTGACAAAGGACAATTAGGCAAGCCACATGAAATGCATGAGAGTATACAAGAGCTGCATGAGATTTATTTATTTGTTTATTTTTTTTGAAGATATCTTTGTCTCATTAGTTAGTTAATCTTCCATTTTTATTGTTTGTGCTTGAATGGATTTTCTTTTAAAATGGTGGTAGGCTGGTAGCCATGGTGACTTGCTCATCTAGGAAGCCTCTAGACAGATACTACTAGGTCATTTAATAACATACACTTTTCTTGTAGTGTCTTCATTGCTTCTGTTCAAATCTTCAGCCTCTAGGTTTATTTTTAAATACTTTTAATGAAAGTAATTGTTTAAAATTGCTGTCAAATGGTAATAATGAGTAATTTTGTATTCAATATTCCTTAAGATTTTAAACACAACCCACCCCCCCGCGGGGCCACTGCTGTGCCAAAAAAAAGTGGACATTCTAGTAACACTTACTACCATTATTGGTAATACAAATAAATGGGACAGTGTGTACAGTTTTTCAAACATACCAATGCTTGTGGAGCTCATCTCTTTTAGTCATCTTTATTGCTTGGAAATAACTAAATTTCACAAGTTACTAGAATCAAATTTTATGTGTGAAATCAGTGCTAACTCTGCTGAATGCAGTAGGCCTTGTATTATGTAGATTCTAAGTTTAATTTTTCTATCCTTTTTGTAATTTTCAGAGAGAGAACTAAACTCCGAGAGGGTGTAGTAGCCCGCAGGCAAAAGAAACTTATTATGAGAAGTGCCCGTCAGAAATACTTGGAAGAGGCAGCTTTACGTGAAGCAGAACTTCTACAAGACCTTGATAGGTTTAACTCTATCAGTGGCTTATCTTTTATTCTTGAGTGCAATCTTTTTGTGATGGATTGAATTTGGCAATTTTAAACTAACAGCTGTCATTTTCATGTATCAGGGAGAGGGTAGCTGAAGCAGAGAAGGAGATTGAAAGACAGCGGTTGCTAGAACTTGAGCGTGCTAAAACTAAGGAACTGCGCCACAATCTTGATATGGAGAAGGAGAGGCAAACACAGGTACCCTTCCCACCTTCTTTCAATTTATTGGTTTTTCATCAACTCTGTTGCGCTTTTTCACCAATTTTGTATGTTTCATACCAGAATATGATGTCCTAGGCCCATCTGAATGTTGGTTGTAACTATGTGCCTGAGATGACTCTTTCTAATATTTTTATTGTTAATACATTTTTTTTTTTTTTGGCTATTGGGTGGGGCGAGGCCTGTTTAAAATTTCTAGTCATTAGTAACAGTCCCTAAGAACAGAGCAAGCTAGGAATTATGTGAATCAACTGGAGTTAATATATAATTTATTTTTTCATATCTTTTTAATTATGATTAATCATTTTTTTCTGACGAGTGTACCAAGTCCTTCCTTTGTATTATAAGGATATTTTATTTTTATATCTATGGTTATCTATTGGGCTTAGATTGGACATGCCCAAAGATTAGTACAGTAATTTTCTTTTTTGAGTTCCTTTTTCATGCTTTTTATGAAAGCTATTGTAACATTATTCAAAGAATATACAAATAAAGTTACAAGTTGTATTTAGTAGCTCATTATATGATCCAAAGAAGCAATAGTGAAAGATGGAAATAAAAAAAAATTTGTATACAAGAAGTTGTATGATAAACAAAATTGAACATATCTTATATGGCCTGCCCTATATTGCAAGTAAAACACAATCAGCAAAAATTGAACTCCACCTGCCCTAAGTGTAAGAGACATTCCAACCTGCCGGATACTTGAGTGTGGAAAAATGTAGTCTTACCCATAAGTTTTGCATTTTGATTGAAAATAAAATAAAAATGAAGAAGAAAAAGGAAAAAAAGGTTTTGCAAGTCTTCGGTGTCTTTATCTGAAAAGTTACTGTATTATTGGCCTCTGGTCTTTTTGAATGATACTATATCTAAAAGAGTACATTTGCATGTAGAGAGAACTTCAGCGTGAACTTGAGCTGGCTGAATCAGGACTCCGAACGTCTCGACGAGACTTTTCTTCCTCCAGTCATAGTAGGTAAGCTATTTATGTCATTAGTTAAAATTAGTTGATTATTGCACAATCCTTTCAGTTGTTAAAGAACCTCTATATATCAAAAAAAAGACAGATGAATTGATATATATATATATATATTAATTTGAAGAAGTTGAGTTGTGAAATATGAGATATTAGCAAAGTTGTCAATTTCATACCATATTGGCCTATACGGCTGGTTTTTGCCTTACCGATATAGAATAAAGCACAGAAACATCCCCTGAAACATTGAATGCCTTGAATATTGGTTTGTATGAAACTGTTTTGGCAATACCAGCAAATGTTTTGCGTTTTGGCCAGTGAATGGATACTGGGCAGTCCAGTATTGAAACTCCTTTTTTTATTTGTTGAGAAAGGGGCAAAGGGCAAGAGGGAGAACGATGAAGATGCCATATTAGCATACTAATAAGCGCTGCCAACAAGTGATGCGAAATGGAACTGCAATAAGGGGCTAGATCTTGTTTTAGCTAGACACAAACCTTTAAATTCATAAGGGGCATCTTGAATCCACAAGGAAGAACTGCAGAATCTACCAGAAAATAAAGAAAGCTTAATTTTATTGACAGGAAATTGTTGATTTTCATTTTACATATTGCAAGCCTATTCAAAGACTCAAAAGAAATTATTTTTCAAGTAAAAATATTCCTACACATATTTTAATTCATACAGTACCATAATAGAACTCTATCTTGACTAACAAACCCTTAAAACCACTTATGAATAGGAATGTTTTTCTCAGCCATGACAGTAGATTTTTCTTCAGTCATATCAATCAAACACAACTAATCCTAGGTAGATCACTACAATCAGTGAAACTAGATAAAAAAACGCTTCACATAATAACCAAGAGTTCCAGAGTAAAATTGCAACAAAACTTTAGATGTTTTTGTTCTAATGTTGGCCCAACTTCCCAAAGCCAGAAAATAATAATAATAAATAAATAAATAAACCTTAACAAATCAGCCATAAAGAAAACTATATTCCAGAATTAAATTGTGTGGATGACAAACTGCTGAAAGTCTCAAAATCCCCAAAATCATCCTTCTAACTCCACAAATCAGCAAACGACTATCACCAAGGTCTCCTAAGTCTTATTTGACCCCCCATGGGAGAAGACCCTAGCAACAAAACCAGTAAACTTAGTCCGAAATTGTTGATTGGAAAAATAGTGTTGAAAATCCCAAAAAATAAAAATAAAGAACTCACATAAGATGGTTTCAAAAACAAAATATGAAAAAATCACCATAATTACTAGGGGAGGCTGGCAACTCAACTCATGTGGTTGCCAGAATTTGGTGACTGTCAGTGCTAACGTCAACAGTGATGTCATAGTACGGATGCTGACATCAACACACATCTTCTAGATTTTTCTATTACATTCTAGGGTTGTATCAATATGCTATGTTACCAAGTTGAGTTGTGAAATAGGAGATATTAGGATTGGAGAGAGAGAGAGAGAGGGGGGGGGGGGTGGATTTGAGAAAAGCCATGAGTTTCTTGTCAAAACTAATATGATTAGATCTGCTTTAGTATCTTGTTAGTTTTATAGCTAGAACCAGTTATATCTATGTTTGACGTCCATTCTACTTCAATTTCTTGTCATGTTTATAGGGCCATACTACCTTCGTGTGTGTGTGTGTGTGTACATGCATGTGTGTTTGTTGGCTTAGATAATATTTGGTATCTTCATTTGCAGTCGACCTCGGGAAAGGTATCGTGAAAGGGAAAATGGAAGATCAGGTAATGAAGGGAGCACAAGAAGTGGAAGCCTGCAGCCTGAAACTTCTGCCACTAGTACATCCATGGGAAGTGTGCCAACTGTTGTTTTATCTGGATCCCGGCAATTTTCTGGCCAACTTCCTACTATTTTGCAGTCACGAGATCGCCTTGATGAGTGTGCCAGCAGTTATGAAGAAAATCTGGATGGAAGCAGGGACTCAGGTGACACAGGTAGTGTTGGTGATCCAGACTTGGTGTCAGCATTTGATGTACAGTCTGGTGGATTTGGGTCTGCTCAAAGGCATGGATCTAGAGGGAGCAAGTCTAGGCAGGTAGTAGAGAGGAGAGAACGGGATAGTAGACGCGAAGGGAAGTGGGAAAGAAAACATTCATAACTCATGGCCCTGAAAATGAGATTAAAGCTTCGGATAACTCAATGTATACCTGTGTACATATGTATCCTTTAGCAGTGTAATTGGGAGGCAGTGATCTTCATAGCAATAGGATTTTGAAATTCATCTTAAAGGGGGGCTGTTTTTAGGGCCTAAGGCAGTTGGTTTGATGTAGCGCCATAGTCAAGAAGTGTCTATTTAGATCTCTTGTGACAGTTGTTGTAGTAGTTCCATACTCCCATGTAATATTACATTATTTTATTGTTGTTTCAGCCTGTACACTAAGTTAAAATAATATGGATATAAATTTTGTTAAATCTTTATGCTTAAGATCTTAATATTTCAATGAAAATGTTTGTACCAGTGATACCAAATGGATATCCTACCCCGGTAATCCAATTCAACTATTTGTTGACATTGCAACTTATTAGCAGATTTCCTTTATGCGTGGCTGGGCTGAAATACAACCCAATTTTACTTTCTCAATTGTAACACAACGTGTGAATTTTAGTATTATGTCCATTAATTCCACGTTTTTATGTTTACTCTTTAACTCTTAGATTGCATGGGAACATTGATATTCGTATATATTCTTTTAATATATCAATGTGGAAGCAGAGGGGAAGGTGTGTGTGTGTGTAGCCGAGAGGAAGTCCAATAAGTCTTAAAGAATGATATTAAAATCTATAATGACAAGTGGTGGTTTTACACATTTTTATTCAAAAACTACCTACATCAGTCTATTTATAGCACTGTACATATATATTATTGCTAAAGTAAACAAGTAAATATTTACACGGTTATTATAGCTTGCTATTTTATTATTTTAATCTTTTTTCTCTCCTCTCTTATCTCTTACCCTTGTCAGTCTCTTTCTCTCTCTTCCCTTGACTTTCTTTGATGTCCACATAGAGAGAGAGAGAGAGAGAGAGAGTTTTGACATGGGTAGATGAAATAATAAAAAATGAACAAAAAATAATTACTTTAAAAAAATAGTGTATAATATATAATCTGATATGGGTGTTGTAGGGGTAAAGTCCCCAGATCAAACAATGGGCTTTAAGCCCCATATAGAGTCCAACCATGTCCGAGGACAAAGTGGGGCGCCAAAAGGACTCCCGACCCAATTCTTATGGGCTCAAACTTATTTAAAAGGAGGTCCGAGGAGGAATGTCTCCTCGGACGTGCCAAATATGGCTCAAACATGCATCCTACCAGCAATAAAGAATCACTCCAACGAGTATTAGTAGCAGGGATGAGTCCCACAAGCCCGGGAGAGGGAATATAGTATAGGATGTCAAGGGAGAGATTACAGTTGCCGCATTAAATGTAGGGCAGCTACTTTTCTGGTTGCATTAATGTGGAGAGGACAGACGAACAATATTACCTTGGCCACTACAACTCACAGAAAGATAGGGGAGATGTCCGATGGGACGGGTACTCAAGTGAAGGTCCAGATGATCAACAAGTGTAAGGTTCTGATGACTTCAAGGAGGCTATATAAGAGAAGGGAATCCCCATGAAGAGGGGATCGAAAAAAGGAGGAAGAAAGAGCATAAGAAAGAAGGAAAGACCATAGCCTTTGATCAGGAATAAAGGTGGATCCATACGTCTCCTCGGACCGAATATCTAATGGACATGAAGGAGATATTCTTACGCTCAATTGTTGTATAGCCCAAAGCTAGCTAACACTCACTTCGTTAGGGCCTAGCTCTGTAACCCGCTCTCTACAAATTCATTGTCTAGGGCTCCTTGGGCCAGAACCACCTACTTGTTGGGCCTGGGTCCCAAACCGTGGCCCTACAATTGGCGTTGTTTGTGGGAAGAACTTGTACCTCGACAAGTGAAACCGTTAGAAATGGAAGGATCAGGTCCGCGCCAAACCGGACACACAGACTCCCAACGGCAAGACAACTTTTTGAACCTCGAACGGGAGAAAGATTAAGACAAGCAGCGAGAGGGTAGTGTAAACACCTCCCACACGAGCAGAAGTCGCTCAAAAGGGAAAGGTCACGCATCCCATCAGCGAAACGATCATAAGGCTCTACAGTTGGAAATTGACGACTTGAAGAAAAAGTTACGCCGAGCGTAGCGAAAGCGTCCTTCACTCGGCTCGGACCACAGGCTTGGGGGAAATTAACTTGAATGCAATCTCTTCTAAGGGTTAAACAGAACCCAAGTCCTGCCTGGCTCCTCGGACCACAGGATTGGGGGAAATTAACTACTGCGCAATTTCGTCTAAGTGTTAAACAGAATCCAGGTCCTGCCAGGCTCCTTGGACCACAGGGTTGGGGGAAATTAACTTGAATGCAATTTCTTCTAAGGGTTAAACATAACCCAAGTCCTGCCTGGCTCCTCGGACCACAGGATTGGGGGAAATTAACTACTGCACAATTTCGTCTAAGTGTTAAACAGAACCTAAGTCCTGCCTAGCTCCTCGGACCACAGGCTTGGGGGAAATTAATTTGAATGCAATATCTTCTAAGGGTTAAACAGAACATAAGTCCTGCTTGTCTCCTCGGACCACAAGATTGGGGGAAATTAACTACTACGCAATTTCGTCTAAGTGTTAAACAGAACCCAGGTCCTGCCAGGCTCCTCGGACCACAGGCTTGGGGGAAATTAATTTGAATGCAATCTCTTCTAAGGGTTAAACAGAACCCAAGTCCTGCCTGGCTCCTCGGACCACAGGATTGGGGGAAATTAACTACTGCGCAATTTCGTCTAAGTGTTAAACAGAACCTAAGTCCTACCTGGCTCCTCAGACCACAGGCTTGGGGGAAATTAACTTGAATGCAATCTCTTCTAAGGGTTAAACAGAACCCAAGTCCTGCCTGACTCCTCGGACCACAGGATTAGGGGAAATTAACTACTGCGCAATTTCGTCTAAGTGTTAAACAGAACCTAAGTCCTGCCAGGCTCCTCAGACAACAGGCTTGAGGGAAATTAACTTGAATGCAATCTCTTCTAAGGGTTAAACAGAACCCAAGTCCTGCCTGGCTCCTCGGACCACAGGATTGGGGGAAATTAACTACTGCGCAATTTCGTCTAAGTGTTAAACAGAACCTAAGTCTTGCCTGGCTCCTCGGACCATAGGATTGAGGGAAATTAACTACTGCGCAACTTCTTCTAAGGGTTAAACAGAACCTAAGTCCTGCCTGACTCCTCGGACCACAGGATTGGGGGAAAGTAACCAAAGTACAGTTTTATCTAAGTGTTAACTATCATTTTTCTCAACCCTTCATTCATGCTTAACCATGTTACTTGAATTTTGAATAACGTTTGGTTCTCAGCAGTTAGTAGCATAACAGAAACTCATTCAAAACAAAGGCAGAAAAAGAAGCAGTCATACAAGATTCAAAGGAGAAATAATATCATTCGTTAAGCTCCAAAATGCGTTGTCTTACAAACGTTGATAAAATAAGGAGACAAAAGACAAAAAGGTCCTACACTAATTTTGGTAAAACAAGGGAAAACAACTACAAGTAAAGTCCTACACTAACGTCCTAGGCCTTATCCTAGGCAGAACTCTTTGCAAGGACTTTCGCCTCAGGTTGATCACCTCCTGCCTTGGGCTCAGAGACGGACTCTTTGGCTTGCGAGACCACATCCCTTATTGTGAGGGTGTCCTTAGGCGACTTGTCTTTTGCAGGGGGCTGCACCTCCTCGGCTTCAGGTGCGAGGGAATCCTAAGTAATGGCCTTAGCAGGGACAGGTTCCTCAAGAGGAACCGAACCCGAAATCTCGCGAATATCTTCAGGGAAGAAGATATTCTCAATCTTCCTAAGGTCGGAGTTCGCAGGCACAGCCGCCCGATCCAAGGCCACCCCCCAGGATATAGCAATGTAGTCCCTGCACACTGTAGCCACCTCCTTGGTTAGCCTGGCTTCGGTGTCCGTTACTCCACGTTCGTAGGAGGTTACCACCGCAGCCTCAGCCGCCTCCCTGGCCAGGCGGGCTGCTTCTTTCGCCTTTGATAGCTTGGCCTTGAGGTCTGAGACCATCTGCTTCTCGGTCGCGAGGTTTATCTCGGACATATGAAGCTGTTTGCGCATTTCCTCGGCCTGCTGGGTGGTGGTCTTGAGTCCAGCCTCGGTGCTGACACGGGCTTTTTGCGCATCCTTTACTTCGTTATTCAGGCAATCCTTTTCAAGCCTGAAGGCGCTAGTAGCCTTCTCCGCAGCGATGCGAGATTGAACCTCAGTATACAGGTCTTCACGAGCCTTCTTGGCCCACTCCTCGGCTACAAAAATTTGTTGAGTGACCTGCATGGGAGTAATGGAAAATTGATTAGAAGAAAATAACAAATAGACAGGTGCAGTATGAAAAAGCTGAATAGGGAAGAGTCTCGGTTCACCATGGCCATATCTCTCTTCAGCGACATAAAGAGATTTGGCTGCCGAGTAGCCCGGAGCCCCTCCATGTCGTGGGGCAGGAGAAGGGACTGCTGCAAAGCCTCAGCCAGATAGGACGCATGTCCTTGTTGGGACTCCCACAGAGTCGCGTCCCACGAGATAGGGGCGCCATCCAACTCTAGGCGTGGGGACCAGGTCCGTTGCTCCCTCCTCAAAGCTGCCTCATCTCGGCTGTCAATGGATTTTGTTCTTTTTTCTTTGGGCTCTTTGCCCTTCTTCTGCGGCTTGGCTTTCTCGGGGCCAACCTCGCCCTCCTCCAGCTTTTCCACTGGTCTCTTCCGCCTCAAATTAGGAAGAGGTTGTAGCGCTGGGTCAATTGTGGAGGGAAGAGGAGAAGGAAGCTTGGATGTAGCCTACTTCTTGGGGGCATCCTTGGAAGATTGCCCCTTATTTCTATTGGACAGAAGGCCCCTAAGACCAGACCTTGGCTTCAAGTCCACGCCTTCTTCTTCGACCTCTTGACTAGTGTCAACTTGTGCAATTACCAAGCCAAGGGTGGGAGCTGCCGAGGAACGGTCTATGTCAGAGTCAGAGTCCGAGAGCTCTACAGGCCTAGTCGATACCTCTCCTTCCTCGGCGAAGTGGAATTGGTCAATTTGATCCTCAAGAGATGAATGCGAGGAATCAGCTCCTTCTGGGACAACTGCCTCGGGAAGAACGCGCTGAGCAGGCAGTTGGATGGGAGGTAAGTCTCTCCGAGCAAGAAAACCTGGTATAGAGACATTGATGCAAGCTAATCGGGGACTTCCTGCCCTGATGGCTTGGCTGGCCTCCACTAGAGCGCGAGAAAGGGGCTCGTAGTCCAAGATTAGAGGGGTGGCACGCAATTGCCCGCCCTCACTCACAAAAATTTCGGACCTTAAGAGGAAGTTGAGAGCCTGGACGTTGACCAAACTTAGCCGAGGAGTTGTGCGTTCTTTGTCTGCAAAACCGAAAGGAAGGGTTACATTAGTCCGATGAGGCAAATAACCAAAGCTAAAATTGAAATAAGGAGAAAGACTCAAAACTAAGATCCCTTCCAAGGGGTCTGACCCTATAGTGCCCCACCTGGTGTTCCCGCCCTAACTGGGCAGTGAAGACCGTCGTGCCATGCTCTAGAGACGATTAAAAGGTCGTCCTTCAAGCCTTTGTTGGACTTGGGAAGGCAGGATATGAGCCTCACCTCGTCGGACCTGGATTTCAGGTAATACGACTCGTTGATGCTATGACGTTTATATAGATGAACTACGTCGTGCCATGAGAGGCCGAGGTTCATTTGTTTGTTCAGAGCGTCTACGCACCCCAGGATTCGGAACATGTTTGCGGCACACTGGTGGGGGGCCAGCCTATGACCACGCAGATAATCCCTGGTTATCCTCCCCATAGGGATTGTCATTCCTCCCTCTATAAAGGCTATCATCGGAATGGCGACCTGCCCCGTCTTTCTCTTGATTAAGACCTCTCCAAGGAGCAATATTCTAGACCTACTCTCGGCAGGATACAGTATTTGGCCCTAAAGCCTTCCATACCGGCTGGTGAGTCTACCAGTTTCTCAAGCTTACCCATCCTACTAACCCTAGGCGACGCGAAGAAGATTTACTTAAGGAAGAAAGCTGGGAAAGGCAACGGAAGGGAAATGAGCACTTATGGGAGTGAAAATCCTAAATTTCTCGAGGTTGTGAAGAACTCGCCGGGAATCTTCAAGGGAATGTCTGTGGAGTTTTGAACACTTTGCAAAGGAAGGTGCTGGAGTGCTTTGGGACGCTTGAGTGCTTTTTCAAAAAATGGGAGTAAGTTCCCTTGGAAATCTTATATACCGGGGAGAAACTGAACGGGCTTACTCCCGCCCAGAGAAATGGGAAAAATATCAACCGTTAATCTGGCGCCCCACCGTTGGATTAGAAGGACATAAAGCCGCCAAGCGCAATAATTAGCGCCTCGTGAGTTACGAAGCGCCATTAGTAGTAATGAGGCACGTGGGGGCATACCTCCACACGAGTGAAACAAGAATTCACAATAAATGACCCTATAAATGTCAAAATCCCGCATTTTCTCCTCGGATAAGAGGGAAAGAACCGGAATTTTGAGGGGTTATTGTAGGGGTAAAGTCCCCAGATCAAACAATGGGCTGTGAGCCCCATATAGAGTCCAACCACGTCCGAGGAGAAAGTGGGGCGCCAAAAGGACTCCTGGCCCAATTGTTATGGGCCCAAACTTATTTAAAAGGAGGTCCGAGGAGGAATGTCTCCTCGGACGTGCCAAATATGGCTCAAACATGCATCCTACCAGCAATAAAGAATCACTCCAACGAGTATTAGTAGCAGGAATGAGTCCCACAAGCCCGGGAGAGGGAAGAGAGTATAGGATGTCAAGGGAGAGATTACAGCTGCCGCATTAAATGTAGGACAGCTACTTTTCTGGCCGCATTAATGTGGAGAGGACAGGCGAACAGTATTACCTTGGCCACTACAACTCACAGAAAGATAGGGGAGATGTCCGATGAGACGGGGACTCAAGTGAAGGTCTAGATGATCAACAATTGTAAGGTTTTGATGACTTCAAGGAGGCTATATAAGAGAAGGGAATCCCCATGAAGAGGGGATCGAAAAAAGGAGGAAGAAAGAGCATAAGAAAGAAGGAAAGACCATAGCCTTTGATCAGGAATAGAGGTGCACCCATACGTCTCCTTGGACCGAATATCCAGTGGACACGAAGGAGATATTCTTACGTTCAATTATTGTATAGCCCAAAGCTAGCTAACACTCACTTCGTTAGGGCCTAGCTCTGTAACCCGCTCTCTACAAATTCATTGTCTAGGGCTCCTTGGGCCAGAACCACCTCCTGTTGGGCCTGGGCCCCAAACCGTGGCCCTATAGGTGTTTTTGCAAAGTGTTTGTGTAAAAAAAAAAAAAAAAGGTTCTTATACTATATACGGAAAAATTTAAATAGTCTGATGCAAATACTCTTAATAATCCTATATCTTAAAATTTAAGGAATTAGGTTTTGCCACCTATGGACATTCCACATTTTTGGTAATAAGGATAGATATATAACACGAAAGTTAGCTTGTCATAGAGGCAATATCAATACAAGGTCTATTACATCCCAGACCAGTAAGGTCATACATCAAAAGTAAAGCTAACTCCACAAGTATCCAAAATAAGGAAGTTTTGTTGTAGATGGACAGTCATCTTTGCGAGAGAATCAGCACAAGAGTTGGCCTCTCAAAAGCAGTGGTTGATCTTCTAGTGGGGAATTTGGTTCTGCGAGGTCTTGCAATCGTCAACAATAGATGCATATTTAGCATTTGAGGAATCATTATCGGTGAGCAAGCTAATTACAGAGCTGGCATCAATTTCAATTTCGAGTTTTCAACAAATTGAATTTACAGGAGAATGCAAAGGCCCAAGGGCATCCCTTATTGCCCACAGTTCAGCTTCTAAGCTATTAGCCCAACCAATCGATCTAGTGAATCCTTTCACCCATATGCTTGATAGGCTCTTATATGCCCGCCTCCACCAGCAAGTCTAGGACTCTTATTGTGCACATATAACAATTGTTGGTTAGAATTAGATGCCTGATCGTAAATGTATGATGCAAAGCAGAGAAGGGATGGGAGGCACCTACAGCCTACAAGCAATGTTACCAAAACAGGTCTATATCACCGATTCAATTAGAAAACCTATGAGCCATTAGTAAAATTGGTTCAAATTTTGTGTTTATTGTTTTAGCTATTAGTTCATATCAGTCTTTTGAAAACTGCCGAATTTGACATAAAACAAAACTTCAGTTATTGTCTCCCTGAGTTTCGGTTAAAATCCCTACCATGCTCACCCAACATTTGGTCTTATGGCGTCATGGGCCTTGATCAAGTGGTGTCCAATTAACTCAATTGCTTACTTTAAATATTTAAAATAAAAAATTAAAAATCAATTGCATTATGTTCAGATTGAATTTGGATCTCCCTGGATTACTTTGCAATTGGTTTTTGCAAGTGAGGTCAGTTGCCCTTAAGGTTTTACTAAATTCCCTAGTCACTTGAATTAGGAACTAGAGAAAGTTGCTAGCAATGGATTATCCATAAACTCCACATCCTCAAAAGTGCAATGTTATGCGCCCTCCAAATAATTCACATTAAACATGAAGGAACCATGTTCCAAATATCCGATAAATGCCCTTTCATGAGCAACCGTGCAATGAATGAATCAAAAGATGGTATATCGTTTCTCCATTACAACAAGACATACCATACTAAATGTTGAAAAGAATAGTTTGGAAATCCTAAACTAATTATATATTGAACTTTTTTTCTTGAGTAATTAAATATTTTTTTTTAAGAAACAAACACACAGACACATTAGAAAAAGGAAATGGGAATAGGAATGGGGTAGTTAAATATTGAACTTAATTATCAGGAACTAGTACTTATAACCTCAATCTCAATTAATCGCAGTAAGTTTTATATGTTTTATGTTTTCCTTTAAACGAAATTCAGCATTCACAACACCGTGTATATTCTGATCATCACAACGTGTGCCCCACTGCACACCCTCCCCAACATGAATTTTTTTTAGATACCCCAATATGATAATTCTTGAAACACTAGCAAATATATTTTGTGGTAATAATATTTATTGCTTTAATATATTTTTTATATTTTTCAAATATTGGCGGATAAATTTGAGATACCATCTAATATTGTTCAATTTTTTTTAGTACTCTTAAAAAAAGAGAAATGATATAACCACAATATTTTACAATAAATCCTAAGTTGCAAGTTATTACAGATTATTATTGGTGGGGTAAAAAAATAATTTCAATGGTAAGTTCAAATTAGAAGTTAGAACCAATAACAATTTCAATAAGAACTCGAGTTCCATGCAATTTTATTTTTTTTTATTATTATTTTTTTAAAGTTTGATTGGGCATAACTTGATTTTAAGTCAAGCGAGTTTTTCATTGAAACTAGATTTTAATAAAATCGAGTTTCGAAACAAGGGCACATTGCCAAATATTTTAAAAAATAGGGGTAAAAGGCTAGAATCCCCCTTTACTTTGTTGTGAAAATGTTATTAAGGTAGCGCGTCTCTTAAAAAATATCATAAAATTTGTATTTGAAGATGCATTTGAAGTCATCTTTTTCTATTGTTCCTACTTCCAACTGACTTTTCAAATACATCATAAATCTGCTTTCATATTCTTTTGAATTTATTTTTTTTAGAATTGTAATTACTCACTTTTCTTCTTTAAGTTTAAAATATAGGTTGGATATAAAAAGTATTTGAAAAATCTAAAATAAAATAAATATTTATTTGTTATACGAGTAAAATGGGTTGTGTTAAATGGGTCATTTCGGGTTGACACAAATAAATTGGCATGTGAAATGTGTCTATTGTGGGTCACATGGGTTGACTTGCTTATAACACGGTTCTTATTGTGTCACTTTTGGGTCAACCCATTTATGACCCAAATCCGTTAAGGCGCAACCCTAACCCGGAAAAAACCCGTGTCGTGTTCATGTTGTGTTTGTGGGCTGGGTTAAACATTGACACCCCTAGTTTAAGGGCTAATTTGGCAAGAAAAAAAGGGAAAAAATAATTAAAAAAACAAGTTAGCTTGACAACTTGTCACTTAACAGCCAAAACTAACTGAAGGTATGATTTTGCCAATAGAACCAAATTTCAGGATGTAAAATCAAATTTCTCAAACTTCAGGATGTAAAATCCAAGTAACCCCGAACTTTAGGAGTGTACTATGCAATTTATCCGAAAAAAATATATGATATTACAAAAACATTTGTCCAAAGATGTTAAATTTTGATAAATTCAAGACATTTTAAGGGCTTTATTTCATTTGTTACCATATCAAGAAGGTTATTGACATGCCCTCTCACAAAAAGATTAATAAATACTAGGAGGATATATATATATATATATATATATATATTTTTGATAAATAATGTAAGAATATTATTAATAATAAAAAGATTGCCAAGCCGAGTACATTGGGGATGTACTATGGGGAACAAATCAAGAAACAAAAGAACAACGGTCAAGAAAAATAGAAAAGGAAGAACAAGAAAAATGAGAAAAAACCACACTCCATTCAAAGAGAGTGTGTAAGAAAAAAGATTTAATCTCCAGTAAAGAGTGTTCGCAACCCTCAAAGCTTCTGGCATTCCTTTCACGCCAAATGCACCAAATCAAGCAGTGAGGCACTAATTTCCAAACTTCAATGTGACGATGTCGCACAAACTTTCCTTGCCAAGCCTCAAACAACTCAAGAATAGTATGAGAAATAACCCATTGAATACCAAACAAGCAGAAAACCAAAGACCACAACTCCCAAGCTATGGAGCAATGAAGTAGAAGATGATCCACTGACTCCCCACACCTCTTACACATATAGCACCAGTCAAGCACTATCACCCATCTTTTAGGCAGGTTGTCTGTTGTTAAGATCTTACCTAAGGAAGCAGACCAAGAAAAGAAAGCTACCCTTGGAGGAGCCTTCGATTGCCATATCATTTTCCAAGGAAAGGAAACAACATTATGAGGGTATAAGGAGATGTAATAACCTGTAACCTCAAAACCTCTATTCCTTGCAGGCTTCCAACAAACCTTATTGAGGCCAAACCCCCGCACTAACGAAGAATAGACCAACCCCATAAACCAGTCAAAGGTTTCTTCTTCCCAATCTTGTGGTGGATGACAAAATTGCACATTCCAATGAAACCTCCCAGCAGACCAACCCATAACTTCAGCCACCGAGGAATCCTTTGACCTACTAAGAAGCTCCGGAAAGGCCTCTTGGAGAGTACAATCCCCACACCACACATGCTTCCAAAATTTCACTCTAGTACCATCCCCCACATCATAAACAAGGAGTTTAGAGAAGTTCAACCAGCCACTTCTAATGTATCTCCACAAGCTAACCCTATAAGGACTTGTCACCTTCTTCGTACACCAACCACCCTAAATGTTCCCATATTTTGCCTCTATAACCCTCTTCCATAAAGTATCAATCTCCATGCCATACCTCCACAACCATTTACCTAGTAAGGCAGAATTAAAATTACCGAACCATCTTATACCCAACCCCCCAACCTGCAAACGCCTACAAACCTTGGCCCAATTAACTAAATGAATTTTAGGTTCACCACAAATCCCATTCCACAAAAAATCTCTCTGTAATTCCTCCATATGCTTAGCCACCTTACCCGATAAAGGAAGAAGGGAAAGAAAGTATGTAGGTAAAGATGATAGAGAGCTTTTAATGAGTGTCACCTTACCTCCTTTAGATAAATACATTCTCTTCCAACCTGCCAATTTCCTCTCCATTCTCTCTGGGATAGGATTCCAAACAGACAAGTCCTTAAATTTTGCACCTCATGGAAGGCCCAAATATTTCAAGGGTAGAGAAGACTGCCCCACACCCCAACAGACCCACCAAAGCCTCCAAGTTGGTTACCCCACCAATAGGTACCAACTCAGATTTCCCCAAATTAATACGAAGCCTTGACACCTCCTCAAATCTAGCAAGAATCACCCTCAAATTAGCAATTTAAGAAGGTTCAGCATCACAAAAAATCAGGGCGTCATCTGCAAATAAAAGGTGAGACACCATCACTGATGGACCAGCCGTACTACCCACAGAAAAGCCTAAGAATTGCCCAGTGGAGGTAGCCACATCCAACATATGACTTAATGCCTCTATCACAATATCAAACAACAATGGAGATAAAGGATCCCCTTGTCGAAGCCCCCTAGAACTTCCAAAGAAATCAGTTGTGCTACCATTGATCAGAATGGAAAACTTTACAGTTGAAATGCAATACCTTATCCATTTTCTCAATTTCTCTGAGAAACCACAACGCTGTAGCAAATACATTAAAAAGTCCCAACTCACATGATCATACACCTTCTCCACATCCAATTTACACAGCACACTCGGATCTCCTGACTTCAATCTACTATCAATACATTCAGAAGCAATCAAGATGGAATCCAAAATTTGTTTGCCCTTCACAAAAGCATTTTGTGAATCCGAAATAAGCTCATGTGCCACCCTATGAAGCCGATTAGCCAACACCTTAGAAATAATCTTATAAATCCCACAACTAAGCTAATAGGCCGAAAATCCTTGACCTCCATGGCATCCACTTTCTTAGGAATAAGGGTAAGGAACGAAGCATTAAGACTCTTCTCAAACACCGCCTGAGTATGGAAATTATGGAATACAGCCATAATTTTTGTTTTCAAAACACCCCAACAAGCTTGGAAGAATGCCATGGAAAAGCCATCCAAGCCAGGTGCCTTATCACCATTACAATCATGGATCACCTCAAACACCTCTTCTTCCTCAAAAGGCCTATCTAGCCAACTTGCATCTTCCACCGAGATGCTAGAAAAATCCACATCATCTAAGACAGGTCTGTGAGCCACCTCCTCAAAATAAAGCTGCTTATAAAACTGAGAGATATAGTCTGCTATAGCAGCCGAGTCTGAAGACAACACCCCATCCACCATAAGCCTATCAATAGAATTAACCCTCTTGTGAGAGTTAGCTATACGGTGGAAAATTTTAGTATTCTTGTCTCCTTCCCTAACACAGAGAACTCTAGATTTCTGCCTCCAACATATTTCTTCCAACAGAGTAGCTTTTTCTAACTCATCACGACTTTTTCCCATTTCCACCCTTTCCTCCGCTGATAAACCTCGACTCTCCTCCATATTCTCTAGAACACTAAGGTCCTTCCACAATTTTTTAATCCGAACTTCAACATGACCAAACACCTCCAAATTCCATCTTTTCAAATCATTTTTAAGGAGCTTTAATTTATTGGCCAGAATAAAACACGGTGCACCGTGAACCTGGTAGGAATTCCACCAAGACTGAACCCTATCCACAAAACCTTCATCCTTAAGCCACATATTCTCAAATCTAAACGGCATACTCCCTCTTTGAAAAGATCCACCCTTAAGGACAATTGGAAAATGATCCGAGCACAACCTAGACATCCGTCTTTGAGAAACTGTTGGAAACTTATCCTCCCAATTTGCAGAAAACAAAAATTTGTCCAGCCTAGCCTTCGAAGCAACTTCTCTAAAATTTGACCAAGTAAAAGTACCCCCTTGCAAAGGCATATCAATGAGACCCTATTCTGAGATAAAATTGGAAAACTCCCTCATAGCAGTAATGAAAGAATTAGACCCCAATCATTCGGAAGGGAACTTAACCACATTAAAGTCACCACCCACACCCCAAAGGACACTCCACTAGCTATTCAAGCCAGTTCCTCCCATAATAAACTCTTGTCTTAGTGTAAATTAGGACCATAAACACCAGTAAACGCCCAAACAAACTAATCTAACACACTTGTAAACTTACAAGAAACCGAAAATCTCCCCACTGCTTCCTCCATTTTATTCACTACTCGAGTGTCCCACATCACTAACACCCCACCAAAAGCACCACAAGAACCTAAGTAAGACTAGTCAACATGTTGGCCACCCTACAAGCTAAGAATTACCGCTCTATTAATCAGCCCCATTTTGGTTTCTTGAAGACAAACCACATTTGGCCCCCATTTCCTAATCAAGTTTCTAACCTTGAGCCTTTTATCTTGCTTATTCAACCCTCTAACGTTCCAAGAAATAATCTTCACATTCATTGATAAGACACAACCACCTGCTCAGAACTTGCACTCCTTGCTTTATTTGTATCATACTCAACATTCAAAGATGACAACAAATTCTTCAGCTTCCGCTAACCTTTCTGTCCTGACTTGACCAACTTCGTTTGATCACCCACCATAAGTTTCTGTTTATCTTTCTTTCTGGCCTCTATGGCTAATAACAATCCTGTAATCTGCCCCTCAAAACCTTCCAGCGAAGTGTCCATAGATTTCTTGAAAGCCTTTATCCTATTAGTTACCCATTGTGATAGTTGACAATTATCCACACTCTCCTTACACCCAATCTCCTTCATATGACTAGACACCAACTCTAACATACCTTCGGTGGCTAAAGGTACCACAACTAATGGCTCATCACCTCCCTCACAAGACCTCAACCTTTCATTAGATTCCCACAACTCACTCACTAACCTGGGAACCACAGTCGAGGAGTCTATTAGCCCCTCACCCTCATCTGCCTAACTAACCCTCTACCCTTTATTAGTACTAGAAACATTACCTGGTACACACTCTCCCTCCAAACTTGAGCAGACTAACATACAATCTGAAGAATGATACAGTGACAATGGGAGCACTAATTGCTTGCCATCACGCAATTGTAATATCCAGTCCTTGGAATTGCCCCAAGACTTATCCAAGTCTCCGACCAATTCCCTTATAGTTGGGCCAAGTAGTTGAACTCCCTCAAAATCAGAAGTAATCGATCCTTCCGAACCCACAAAATCCTCATCCCCATCCTCCGATGCCACTAAAGAAGACAAAGGCTCCAACTCTGACATTATCGGGTTAGCAAGGGTCATTATTGGTTCCGGTATCATGGCAGATGACACCACCAGCACCAACCTCGACCCACACGGAGCATTGATCGGCGATATCTGTTCATGGGAGACTTAGGTCACCTTCGTCGGTCCTGTCGGCCCAGTGGGTGGCTAAGCTAGTTGAATTGGGTTGAGCTAACCACCCTTAGATTCAACTTTCATCACTGCTAAGTCCAACGGTACCTTCGGTGACGTCACAGGTTGCTCCGATGTGGTGGGTGTGACCACCGATACCTTCGGTGACATTGCAGGTTGCTCTGATGTGGTGGGTTTGACCATTGAGCACATAAAATCCTTCGTGGCAACGAGGTCACTTCTTCCTGAACTTGGCATCGTGAACCCATTCTGGTAAGAAGACTCCAAAGTCCTTGGTCCACTAAAGGAGCTCTCTCCAGCCTCAAAATTAGATGGGCTTAACAGACCCAAGCCCAAAATGGGTTCTTTATTTCCCAACAAGGCTTGGGCATTCTTCTTGGATGGGCCCAAACCCACTTTAGTATTATAAGCAATATTACGTGTTACCCATTTGCCAGCTTGTTGACCTCCCTTAACAGCATCCCAAGATACCCGCCTCTTTCCATATTCATTCACAATCATAGTTAGCCCTCTCGCTAGCCAACGTCCCCTCCTTTTATCACACAACTTTCCAAACTCAACCATTTTTGAATTCAAATTGGGCTTCAAAGGAATATTGCAATTATTTCCTTCCAGGATTTTCTCCTCAATTTTATTCTTCCCATTAATATCACCTTCTCCACCCTCACCACCACCCATGACTGCTTGAGGAAAACTTCTAGTTTGAGTTTTAGAAACTACTACCTGTGTGCGAGAATTGTCACTCGAAATCTCCACAATATTCTTCACGGTACCAGCCTTAACCTTATCTTTGTTGAGGGGCTACTGAACATGCTTCAACATTGCCTGCACTGGAGCTTTGACAGCTTCCACATAGGACCGGTAGGATGATGTTTTGGGATCTATTTAGACCTGTACGGTACAAACTTCAATCCACCCAACGCATATTGAGAAGGTTTCAATCCTTCGTAATTCAATCCCAAAAGTTCTCCGTCCTTGTTGTAATTTTTCGACAGGAATAATGATAGTTAACCGCCGCCCATCGACCTTAAGCTTTGTGGATAAGTATTGCCCAAATGAGTTGGACCCCCGTTGCAAGGTGTACGCAATATCACCTTTCCTGATTGTGAAAAATTGCTTAGGACTAACCCCAATCACAGTATGTTCCAGATTCCGCATTATCCAAAGAGCTGCACTCTTGCCCATAAACACCGATTGCATGTAGTATTTTCCCCGTTCAAAAATCTTAAGGGAGAAAAAATTCCCTCCTTCAACCACCAACTAAAACAACTTAGATTCAATAAAGAAACTTCGAAATCCCCCCATACTGATCCTAGTAAATGAAAACTAAAACAAGATTTCTGGCTAATTCGAGGTAGTCGGGCCTCCACTAGAAAGGGACTTGAAGGGGGTAATAGTTTTTTAACATACTAGGAGGATATTTCAATTACAAGATCCACAAACATCAAAATCTGATAAAGCTCAATTATAAATGTTTCAAAGACAATTCTATATTTGAAATTTTATGACCAATATTCAATAACAGAAAAAAAAGGTGCTCTAAGAAGCAATGCAAATGACAAATATAAGCCTTTATATAAGCAATGCAAATGCACAAATACAATTGAAATGAAAAGCAATGGGATTTAATAAAGCAGAGCATTAGAAAAATACTTTGTTGCCACTTTCCTGTACTCCACTAATTAAGAATGTCATAAAAAATTCATGCTTTTTAAAAAGCCTTCCATATGTGTTCTAAAACATACCCATGTCTTCTCTCTCGAAGAGTTGGTGTGCAATAGAGATGAGACCAAAGTTTTTATTAGAAAATAAGATACTCTAAGGGAATCAGATTAGCATATTGACCCTAATAAGATTAATTAAATAGAAAAATAGAGATGAGATCAAGAAATATAGTGAGAGAGAGAGAAATATAAATGAGAGAGACAGAGAGAAAAGAACCAGAAACCCAAAACCTAAACCTAGATAATGGTGAGGAACAATAGCAAATCATTCAAAACCACTAAACCATCAACTTGTAGAATAAACCAATAAATTGAAACATGATGAAAAACCCATGAAATCAAATTTTGGGTACCAATTTTCATGGTTGAGCCAATGTTCTTAGATCTCCATTCTTTATCACAGGTGGTTAAGCGAACTCTGACTGAAAGCCACGGTTTGGGGGTTGTAAGATGCGACAGGTCGTTTTGTGAGACAGAGAGCTGTGTCAATTTTGTGAGAGAAGAGTTTCTTCCTTTGTTCTCTAATGAGAAGTGAGAGAGTGTCTTTTGAAGAAACCAAGAGAAAAGAGAAAAGGAAAAGAGTTGGGATGAGAGAGAAAGAAATCTTTCTTTAGCCCCTTTTTTATTTTTATTTTTTTTAAGAGAGAATAATGATTTGGAGTTGCTATTATGCTCTCTAGGTCAAGAGAGCTATTGTAGCAACTCTAAAAAAATATTTAGAGTTTAAAGGGGTTGTCGAAGCTTGTATTTTGTGTGTTTGCTCTCCAGAAATAGGTTTGGACAGCCTAATCGAGATCCTCTAAGAAATGCCAAGAACCAGAAAAAGAGCTCCACATGGTTCTTATTCATGTCACATCCTTCTAGAGATGAAAACAAATCTAAAGCAAGAAGGAATTGAAATGAAGCAAAAGGCTAAGTTGCTTAGAAGCACAAGAATGAGAAATCAACTCTTCAAGAGAACTCTCTTAGAAACTAGCACTTAGGCTAAAATCTATATTCTCATCTAAAAACTAAGTAATCTATACATCTCTTGGCTTGTTCATAATTGCTAGCTCAACTGCCATAGACTCCAACTAATCATCACATGGCTATTTGCTAACTAACTACTAGCCATTTTTGTTATAAGATATTATCTGCTCTAATAGATTGTAACTAACTAACGGTTAATAAGCTCAATACACTCTAAGGCATGAAGTTACTGCATCATCTAGCCACCCTGTTTTGCTCTTAGTGAACTTACCTTTGACCAAGTTAATGACCTCAACAAAAGCTAGGCTCAAGTAGAAGTCAATGGACAAAGAGAACCAAGAAAAATAACTGGAAATGGATCTCATCCTAGCAGGAGATTCCATATATAAAAAACTGTCAGACCAACCAATGTAAACATATGTCTTGCACATTTATTTGTTTGCATGAAGGATACTTTAAATACCAGAATACATTCACTTGAACTTTGGAAAAAAAAAAAAAAAATTGCACAAACACAACTGTAGATGTAGCAATACCTACAGGCATGCAACCAACCAGGCTTCAACCTGTATAGGAAAAAGGAGCATTTAGTACAGGATTAAAGAACTTGGTTATATATATATATATATATATTTTTTTTTTTTTTTGCTGTATTTCTTTAACACTCTCAAGTGCCATTGGGAATTCACAGGTTGTAGAATACCTCCAAACATCAGATCAATTCCTGGGAATAGATCAACGAATCCCACATTTATCTGTTTCCTCACTAGAATAAAAGCCTATTCACATATATTCTCAATTAAGAAGTGAAAATTTTCCTCCTTGTCCTTCCCTGAACAAAGAGATATTAGACCCAATTCATTTTCTTTTCTTTCCTGCTTTCCAATATATTGATTTTGAAGTGTTTGGTTTTCTAGAATTTTGCTCAAGACGTAAATTCATAAGATTGTACCAACTAGTTGATGTCCATACTCAAAGTCAAATATAGTTCAAAATTATCCTTAGATTGACACACAACTAGAACAGTATAAGGATGCATCATCAACCGGATTTTACCATTAATGCCCAGGGGAAAAGCCAATGAACGTCAAAGCCTAACAGATATGTACTTCTTAAATTCTTCCTCTTTAGCCAAACCAAAAAATTCAGTATGCTCATTCCATAGCACTATAGACTATAGAATGTTTCTTTAGGATAAACAGCACAACAGACCAATAGAAAGACAATGTTTAAGCAGCGGAATGTACTTGTTGATTAACATGAGCTGACAATAAACATGAGATCGAATCCATCTAAGGAAAACATGATAAAATCTCATATATATCTATGACTCTTAGAGAACAGAGATAGAATGATATCGCAAGATCAAGTGATACAATAAATATCAAATGCAAATATCAAATACTAATATATAATAGCCACAACCACAAAAGGATGATACGAATCCGGTACATAAAAAGAGAAAAAATAAAATAAAAAATGCTTTTCAAAATACTAACATGCCTACTGCAACAGGTAAAAGCATGAAAAGGGTTTCAATTCATCCATACCACTTCTCAGTAAATTCCACATTTACACCATCAAGTAAAGCAAGGTTCTCCATGTAACCATCCATAGCTAAAACATTTTCACCTTTAATACTAGTAGCCTTCTCATGTAGAGTTTCAGGGTCAATTAAAACATACTTGTTTTTCAATCTGGACCTCTTTGTCTTCTTATAATTCTTTTGAATTAGAAGTGGACCATCCTTGGTGAAACCAATCAAACGAGTCAAGATTTTATTCGATACAACAAAAATTGTATTTTCAGCTGATACAACACAAAGTTTATTCCAAGATTCATGCACACCATACTTCATCATCACCCATATGGAGATCAACATGCCATGTGGTTGTTCTCCCAATATAGATAAAGCCAGTTTCCCCTTGAATGATATAAGACACTTCTGTTCTTTAAAGGAACCACGTTCAACATCAGGCAGCGGTAGCTCATTGAATTTCTCACTATTGACATCAAACGACAATATCATTCTAGTATTGCGCATCCCTTGTCCTTCTCCTCTTCTTTCCATCCTAACAAGCATCCAATGCAAATGTCCACTAACAAATGGGGATGGCATATCAGAGTTAATTTGGTAGTACACAACATTGGGACTCCACGAGATTACTATTTCCCATGAATCCAAACTTAATGTGTACACCATAATCATGGGTTTATGATAATCAAACCAAATCCTCACAACCTTGTAGTCATTATTTTGGGAATCATAAGCAAATCCGAGTGTACGACGTCGATGGGGTTTCAAATTAGTACAAGAAGGTAACGTCTTGAATTTTCTAATGCTGGGGTTCCACAAGTACATATCAGCGTCCAAATTCCAGAGACACAACAAGCCATTGCATGAACCCACAAAGAAAGCAACTCCAGACTCAAAACTGAAGGGAATTTTTAACTCAGATATACTTTCAAAGGTGCGGTCGCAAGCGACCGTACAGACTTCACTTTTACGAGGAGAATTGAAAAAATTCATATCCTTCCCCATGTGTATGACATAGCCATCATCATCATCATCATCATCGTGATTGTTAAGGTAGCGGGTGGAAATGAAATTTGAAATGAATTTGGGGCCATTGATGTAAGATTTCCATGATTAACAAACGCACCTGAATCTTAGGAGCGATTTCAATATGGAACACAATGTCGTATGGGAGATGATGTTCTTTCCGACGTCGGAGGATCGGTTGATGTTGTCGAGCTTCTTTCGCTTGGGCCATTTTTTTTCAATAGAGAGAGTGGCTGTGTTTTGCTGCGTTTGGTTTGGTTTATTAGAGCATCCACAGCAGTGAAGCTAAAAATTTAGCAATTTAGCTCTACCAAAAGTTACTTTATCTATTTTACCTACACACATGCTGAAGTAGTGGATCTATTTTAGCTTTCAACACAATAAAATAATATAAATATCACAATAAAATAATTTATCTCACAACAATAAAATAATCCATCTCACTACAATAAAAACACCACAAACCGATCCACCACCACGGCCAACCAAGAACAACCACCCACAACTACCCAACAACAACCAACAAGCCAAGAACAACCACACAAAACCACCACACAAACACCCACAACCACTGCCAAAAATCGAAATTAGCCAAAACCCACCATACAAATCACCACCAACACAGCCACACCACCACTGACCCACAAAACTCAGCCACCATGAAACTTAGCCTCACTCCTCTACCTTACTCTCCTCTCCAAATTGATCTCCAACGACGATCTCAATCTCCGACCGCCATGTCCTCCGATCACCGCCTCCAAGCTCCTTTATCAAAATCGAGTGAAGAACTCGCCGACGAGTCCGATTTTGAAAAAATCATCTCTTCCAACAGTCTCGTCTCTATCTATGGCTTCGGTTCCCTCCTCTCTGATAAGATCGATCAAACTGCACTTTCATCACGATCATCATTATCGCACTTTTTTTTTGAACTTTGATCATACGGCCAATATTTCTTTGGCGAACCAAAGAGAAGCGCGAGGAGTACATTTCCTGATTTGATCAACTTCAGAGTTATGAGCCTTAACGGTTTTTGGCGAAGCAGAGAGTGGATGAGGGAGAGAAAAAAAAATGAGAAGGAAAGAGGAAGAAAGAAGAGAAGCTGGAGAGAGAGAGAAAATGAAAGAAAGAGAAAGTATTTTTTTAATGGAAGAGGAGAGAGAAATTTAATAAAATAATATATTTTTTTTTAGCTCTCATGAACAGTGCACATCTATTTATAGATGTGCATTGTAGCAATGGAGCTAAAAAAAATAGATTTAGCTCCACTATTGGGTGCTGATTTTGGGGTTCGAGGAGCTAAAATATAGCAATATAGCATTATAGTAGCACTGCTGTGAATGCTCTTATGTATATAGACTTATTTTTTAAAACTCTAAATACGTGTTTTTTAAACACTTCATTTTGATTCTATAAAGATTAAAAAGAAAAAGTCCATATTTGCCTGAGAACATTACAATATTATCCATTGTCACTAACGTAATTAACAAAGAAACGGCTTTTGTCCAATGCATCATGTTAGGATATGGATACGTGCGCAATGCACTGATGCAAACTTGACCCAATTAACAAAATTGGAAATTTTAGATAAAGTCGGCTCAATATAATTAGGGCCTAAGGCAAGAATTTTAGGAGTGTCAATTAAATGAATTTATTTAATACTAATGAAGCTAAGGTTAATTTCATGAATCATAAAATAATTTTATGAATCAATACTAACCAAGCAAAAGTTAATTTTTGATAGAATATGTTTATGATTTTCAATTGGGTAGAGTTTTTATTTATTTATTTTTAATATATAATATTTTGGAGGTCTTTTGGAGGTGAAGAAAATAGTACACAACTATTTTTATTTATTTATTTATAAACCATATATCATCATACAATCTTGGATAATGCTAAATTTACTATAAACTTTACTACATAAAACACACAAATTGAAGAGACAATAAATGTGATGTGATGTGGCAATGGATGTGATTGGTAGACTTCAACTAAGGTGTGCATAGGTTGAGGGGTTTTTTCAATCCATCCTACACGATCGAGTTGAAAAAAAAAAAATCAACCCAACCTAACTCATCACTAGAGTCTGACCTAACCTAGATGGATCGGGTTGCAGCAATGGGTTGGACATATGAAAAAAGGAGCATTAGAACAACAAATTTATAAGATTACCAACACAACTAACGACAGATTTACTAATCAAACCTGAGCATAGCACCAAACCAATACAAAATTTTTGATTAGTAGATCAAACCAACACAAATAAAAGCATATTTACAATCTTATAAATCGGTTGGTAATTCATCAAACCAAAAGAGTAAATAAAAAAAATCATATAATATATATTTAATATAGGTGGGTCAAGTTGAATTAGGCAGATTTGTGAATCTACTGACCTACATTGAACCCACTAAAAAAAATTGGCAACCCAACCCAATGGGTTGAGTTGGATTGGGTCAATTTGGGAGGATAGATGGGTTCCACACACTCCTAACTTTAACTACCTAATAAATAAATGTTTGAATTTTTTTTTTTTTTTTTTTTTTTTTTTTTTTTTTTTTTTTTTTTGTGATTGGAGACATATAAATTTTGTAATATCTCTAACATCATTCTACAATTTTGGTGCTTTTATAATAAAATGGGGCCTTTTTTGTAAAAGGATTAAATCTTTTAAAAATTGGGCGCTTTAGGCCTAAGCCTAAGTTGCTTAGGCCTTGAGCCACTTGTGAATTTAGGCTGCAGTCAACTTAAGATGCTTTGCATGCATTGATTTTCAAGTTGGATGTTTGAAAACTTCATGCTCTACCGTGAGGGAGTGTATTGAGATTCAATTCTTATAAGATCACAAATTTTGTGTCATAACTTTTAACATAATCAATCCATCACTTTGTTTTCATCGCTCACAATTAATCATTTCGAAACTGCGAAAAAAAAAATTGTGGCATAAAGGTCATGTCCACAGACATTCTCATTGAGATTAGCTTCATTTCAAGAGAAGATTCCATGGTTATCATGTTGTTATTTCAATTCAAGTTGTTTTATCTTCACCTTATCTTTACCTTATCTCTTTTATATATTATCTCATTTATTTGACTTTATTTTGATACACTTTATAGCGACTGCAACAGATTATATTTAAATAGATCAAGATTATCTAGAATTATTAGGGAATTCTACTAGATAGAGTTCCTTTAATTTTGACATTTCTTTTATAATAAATGGTCTAAATTATGACATGTCATCAATCTAATAGCGAAATTCCTAAAATATGATTTTGCAGAACAACTAAAAGATATTAACATCTTAAGCTTATGAAAGTGAACACCGTGAAGACATATTATTCATCCCCTCTCTTCACAACCTACCTTTCGTGTGTGTTTATGTGTGTATATATAAATAATATTAAATTTGACATTATAGTAAGTTCATACAACATGTGACCAAATAAGGGATACTATTAAGTTCATACTATACTTATAATATCGAATAATTATCATAGAAAAGAAGTTGCTAACATTGTGATTATTGATAAATTTATTCAAATAAATGACAAGTTTTAATATATATTAATAGTTTTTTTGGATTGAATAATGTCAAAGATATTTCCATTTAATTGTGTTGATAATAAAAGTCTTTTTCAAAATAAAAATAAAAAGAATTGATAATTAAGGTGGTCATTGAGTAGATATTGTTAAAGTTAAACCACCCCTCCAAATAAGTAAGGCCTCACTCTTTCTAATTAAAAGGGGGGGGGGGGGGGGGGGGAGGGGGTGCTCCCGATTGAAGTGGAAAGGTCCGTGCTCATTCTAAAAATATAAATACCTATTATTTAGGGCCAAAATGGCCAAATACCATCTTTGGCCTAAATGTTTAGCAATCTACCATTATTCTTGAAATATTTTGGAGAGTACCACTATTTTGAAACTTGAGTTTGTGAAACTCGAGTTTCACATGTAACTTGAGTTTCAAAAGCTTGATTTTTATAAAAAAATGCCACAGTGGTCCCGCTGACCTGGAATTTTTTAATTATAAAAATTTGAAAATAGAACTCAAGTTCTAAAATCCCGAGTTTCACTTTACAATTCATACATTAGATCCACCTCTATTGGGCTGGGAAAGGGACAACAAGTAGTAGGAGTGTTTGCGGTGTGGTGCGGTTTAGAGTTTAGCCAAAATCATAACCGCACTGCACCTCATTTTTACGGTCACATGTGTGGTGTTATGTATAAGATGTGGTTTGAAGTCAATATATTTTTCAAATTTTGGGCTTTTTCTACCCAACCCAAAACTAATTTTTCCCTTTGTTTTGGACCAAGTTTTAAACTATTGAGCTAGTTTTTCTTTATTTTGGGTTGGCTTTTCTAGTCAACACTTGCTAAGGTTATCAAACTTTTTTTTTTTGAAAACTAGGGTTATTAAACTATTAATAATATATTTAATATTAAAAATAAATAAATATCTTAATTTATAAAGAGGGTGCAGTGCGGTGTGGTTTGTGCGGTTTTTTTAGTATAAAACTACTAACTGCATTACACCATGCGGTGCGGTGCGGTGCACTGTTACTTGCAATGTGGTGCGGTTATGCCATTTTGCGAGCGGTTTTGGTATGGTTTTTGTGATTTATGTGGTCTGGTGAACACCCCTTTGTGAGAGACCGAAAAATTTGGGTGCTCTCAAAAAAGAGATTTGGGTGCTTTTAAGGGCACCTCTCTTTTTGGGTATATGGTGTGGAGTCGCCACTTATTTTTTATACAAAAAATAAGAAAAAATAAATGCAAATTACATGATCAAAATACTTCATTGTCATTGATTGAATAAAGAAAAGTACAACTTTGGTAAATTAACCTTACAAGACTTTGGGTCCTAGTTACAATCTATGCAAAAGAATACAAAACTTTGGTCCTAGTTACAATCTACCAAAATTAAAAGACAAAATACTAATCTACCTATCCAAAAATCCAAAGCTCGGGGGTTAGTTTAAGGAATGGGAAGGTGTTAGGCACCCATTCTGTCCAGATAGAGTCTGGTCTTCTAAACTTTAATGACCAATATACCATTTTTTACATGATTTTGAATAATATGTTGAACACACATGACAGAAAATAATTTAAATAAATTTTCCTTATGAATAATGTCCTCTTTTAAAAAAGAATATTCATATCTATTTTGAAAATAATAAAATTGGATTTGATTTGAAAAACCAAATCTGTGTAAAAGAAATAATAAGATTTTTTTGTCAAAAAGGATTAGATTTATCTTTGTGTAAAATTAAAAAGGTGATTTTATCAAGAAGAATCAGATTTGTTTTTATGTAAAAGAAAGAATAAGATTTTGGTTAAAAAGTACTCCCTCCGTCCCACTTTGTTTGTCCTGTTTGAAAAGTCAAATATTTTAAGGGAACATCATTTATTGTCTTGTCTGCCTTATAAAAATGTATAAGTTTACAAAATTACCTTTAAATAAATTTATTAGCTTTTTTTTAAAAGGAGTTATTCTTAATGAGGCTTAGGGGTATAATAGGAATATTAGTAAACTAATAACTTTTATTTTTAGAAACAGGACAATATTTTGGGACATCCCAAAATGGAATAGAGGACAAACAAAGTGGGACAGAGGGAGTATTAGATCTATTTTGTGTGAAAAATTCGATTTGTAAATCAGATCTATTTTTATGTAAAAGGAATTTAAAAAAAAAAAAACTTTTTGTTAAAAAGTATTAGACCTGTTTTGTGTAAAAAAAAAAAAGGATTTGTAAAAGAAAATCAGATCTGTTTTTATGTAAAAGAAAGAAAAAGATTTTTTTTAACAAGGATCCACATTCATAAGATAAATTTATCATACATGCATCATATAATAATAAAAGACAAGACTGCAATCTAACTTTCAATTCCTTTTTTTAAATTTCAAACTCTGCAATTTCGTAACAAAGAAAACTTTTTCTAAAAAAATCAAATCTGTCTTTAATGAAAATACAGATTAGTTTTTGTGTTAAAAAAAGACAGATCTGTATTTAATGAAAAAACAGACCAATTTTGCCCTAAAAAATTTAGATTTGAAAAATACAGATAAGTTTTTGAGATTTAAAAAAATTAGATTTGAAAATATAGATCAGTTTTGAGATTTAAAAAAATCAAATCTGAAAAATATAGATAGTTTTTTAGCTAAAAAAAAATCAGATCTAAAAAATACAGATCAATTTTGGAGCTAAAAAAATAAATCTAAAAAACACCGATCAGTTTTGTGTTAAAAAATCAGATTTGTATTTAGTGAAAATACAGATCAGTTTTGGGTAAAAAAAAAAATCAGATTTGTATTTAGTGAAAATACAGATCAATTTTGGGTTTAAAGAAAAAATCAGATCTGTTTTGAGTTTTTTAAAAAATTAGATCTAAAAATACATATCAATTTTTTTAGTTTTCATAAAGAATTTTGTTAGTCATTGCAGATTTTGAAACTTAAGAAAAAGAATTACAATAAACAATCACCTAAGCATATGTTAAAGAGAATTCTAGCAACATATTTAAGCATGGTAATTATATATCAAGAACAAAACATAATAAACATGCTAAACATATTCATGCATCAAAAAATAACAAAAAAATTAATGAAAGAAGAAAAGAAAGAAGAAAAACAGAATACCTCTTGCATGAGCGTGCTCTTTTAATGAATGAATATTTTACAAATCTAAGAAGTTTGTTCACCTCTTTGAGGTCTAAAATACCTTACTTACAAAAAAGATGTTCCTAAAGCAAAAGCTCTCCAGAATGTGTTTAACGTAAGGGGAATTGAAAAGTCAAAAGAGAAGAGCCCTAGAAAGAGGGGGTCAGAAAGAGTGTTGAATGTAGAGAGGCCTCCCCTATTTATAGAGGTTGGAATGCTTAAAAAAATGAGCAAAAAAATGTATGGGGAAAATTCCTAAAAAAAAGGAGATTTGGATAAGACTAAGCTAATTTTTCAGATCCAAACAGCTTCAGTATTTTGATCATATCGTTTTACTCAAAATTCAAATTAAGATGAAATTTTGATAGCGTTTTACTCAGAACTTCAGTGCTATAGTGCTTTTACCTTAAATCCACATATGGTCCCATTAGTGGTGGCGTTAGGAATTTAGGTTGGAGGAGCAAGATTAAAAGACAAGATTGAAAGTAAAAAATTAATCTAAAAATATTAATCAATATTAATAACAAAATAAATAAACAACTTATGATAATGAAATTTTCATATAGAATCTACTTTAATTTATTTTTTCACACTTAGCTTATTTTACTCAATTGCCCTTGACGATTTTTCATGTTTTGAAATTGTTGCATGATTTATTCACACTCAATAGTCATGAATATATTTTTCTCAATATATGTGACTAAGCAATCATTCACCCATTAATCTCCTATTCGATTGCGTAATCGATTTTTAATTATGTTCATTGCTGAGAAAGCTCTTTCAATAATAACTGTTGTGTACGATTTTAGACCCCTTAAAACACAACCGGATTAACCTAGTTAATTAGCCAAATGATTACTTAGTCAAATTATTCAAAGTTAGGTTAACACAAATATATCATATCATGTAAAGCAAAGGAAAATAAATAACACAAATATATGATGACCCAGGAAAACCAAACCGGTTAAAAACCTAGGGAAGATTTAACCTAGCTATGCTCAAGGTAAAACAGATTTACTATGAAAGAATTAAAGTTTACACAATAGCGACTTAGACCACTAACATCCTATTGTTACCTTAAGTAGGAAACTTACTACCATGACCACGTGACAGCTCCGAGTCCACAGACTACTTCTTTCTTAGATTCACAGCAAGCACAAGTACTCCCACTTGTGTATCGTTAAGCTCTTTATGCAGCAACCGAACTGATCATCAAGTTCTTGACATAATCTTGATTCTTGATAACCGAAGTATATGTGAAGGCGAATAGCTCTAGATCTCACAAGAGATTCATATACACAGCATAAACAACAACAATAAAAACGTGGCTAAGGTTTTTCCTTTTATGCTTAAGGCAAAACATAAAACCCTTCACGTCAAATGGGCTTGGGCTGAGTTGGAAAATTTTGCAGAAAAACAATCTACACGAGTTTTGATCGATCGAGTCTAATTCTCGATCGATCGAGCCAGGCAGATTTACATAATAAATCCTACAGTACACTCAATTCCAACTTTACACATAAACATACTTTGAGCAAGTCTAAAACAAGCCCAAACGTTTTGATCATGGTTTGCCAACATTACAAAATGAAGTTCTAATACATTTAAACCTAAAGTCTTAGAACCCAACAAGTTGCAACTAGTAAGATAAATGCCAAAGTCACTAATGAGTAAACCAATGGATATGAAACATCCTTTTTTATTTCTACCATCTTTTCAGCAAGCTGTCCAATTCCTTTAAGTGCTAAAAACTCTTCAGTGGACCGCATGTCATGGATGTATGTCGCAAGTTGGTTATCCAAGAAAGAAACTTGAATTGTTGAAAAATCACTTGGATAAAACTGAGGAAGCCGAATCAATATCTCCTTGTTGAATGTTGTAAATAAGTTATCTGGGTTCAAACATGCAACACAAAGTAATAATTCAAAAATTTTAAAACGACTATTAAGTTCTTGAAGTTGCATATCTATAACAGTATAAAAAAGCTCCACTGGATAATGATGTGAACTTTTCATGTTTTGAGCTTTTCGTTGTGGCTGAGGTTGATATAAATCATCCATATTAGGAACAACAATATTATTTTTTGCACAAAATGCAAAAACCTCCTCTAGCAAAGAGTTCCACCCATCACCTCTCATGACTTGTAAACGTTGCTTTGAAATATCAACCAACTTCACAGCATTCACAATATCTTGATCTTTTTGTTGTAATGCCTGTGACAACTCATTACTTATGCCAAGCACACCTTTCATCAAATGTAAATCAAACACAAATTCAAATGTTCGGAGTAAACCAATTAAGATATTTGCTTCTGCTCTCTGATCAGAATCTAAACCATCTTCTATAATAGTTACAATCACATCAATTACAGAAGAAAACACGTGAATAAGATTAACAAGTGCACCATAATGAGAACTCCAATGTGTATCTCCAGGTTTTTTTAGACTCATTTCTTGATTCAAGCCATGACCAGTTGAAATTTCATTATTTTTTAGTGCTTCTATAACTTTAGCACTACGTTTTTTTCGAAGAATATCACGACGTTTGCATGATACTCCAACAATATTGAATACCTTTACAACCAAGTTAAAAAAGGTTGCAATCTATATGTGAGTTTTTGCTACTGCAACTAATGTTAGTTGAAGTTGATGTGTAAAGCAATGGACATAACTAGGCAGAAGGATTATCTTTCGAAATAAGAGTTTTTAGTCCATTTAACTCACCTCGCATGTTGCTTGCCCCGTCGTAGCCTTGTCCCCGCAATCTACTAATGCTTAAGCTACATTTATTAAATACTTCATCAATTGCACTCTTTAGTGTCACTGTTGATGTATTATTAACATGTGTAATGCCTAAAAAGCGCTCATTCACATGTCACAATTTGTCTACAAAACACAAAGCAATTGCCAATTGTTCTTTAGTAGACATATCACGTGATTCATCAACTATAATAGCAAATTATGAGTCTCCAATATCTTTAATAATATCATTTATTGTCTCAACAACTGCAACATTTGCTATTTTTTTTGGATATCAAGAGAGGTCGTTTGTTGATTTTCAGGAGCATTTTTGAGGACTGCATTATCAATTTCTTCATTGTGATTTACAAGAAACCATAATAATTCAAGAAAATTTTCTTGATTATTGGAGTCTTTAGATTCATCATGGCCACGAAATGCTAATTCAACTTGCTATTTTTATTCTTAAACTAGGATCTGTGGGAAGATTTGCAACATCCACTTTAATACAAGTTCGTTTAGGATTTGATCCTTACTCATTATTATGATTAGGTGTCACGCCCCAAACCCAAGAGGGTCCAAAGCGTGAGGGAAGAACAATTAAAAGAGAGAACATAAGAGATTTTTTTTTCTTCCATTTGATAAAATAAATAAATATATTGATCTCTCCACAATACAAGTCAGAGCTCTATGACACATTTACAAGCAAAACAAACTACAATCATGTGACTCCAAATACGCTTAACAATCCAACATTCCAAATAAAATAAACACAAAGTCATGATCCTCTCTAAAGTATGCAACCCCAATAGAAAATCTAGGCCTACCACACCCAAGGCTAATAGACCTGAAGTATCCAACCTCCAATCGAATTGATTATGATCTCATTGAACTTTGCAAGATTGAGTCACTAACCAATCATAGCATAAATCTCTCACTTAGCATAATTCTCCAATCACCACCAATAAAACAAGCTCCATGCCTGAGGTATAGAGAATTTATTTGAAAAACTGTTGGAGAGTAGGATGAGCTAAAGTCCAGTAAGTAGCATAATTAATGGGGGTGGGGGAAATGCAAGTTTCATGATTATAAACAGTTTGCAAAACATGTTTTAGTTTGGGAAATTGCTAACTGGATACTGCAAGATCATTTTTTGTAATAATGTAACAAGAATGATTAGATGATGAAACACAAAGTTTCTCAAAATAATACCATGAAACTGTATATTAAAATCTGTGAGCAATAACAATTTAATTTCCAAAGCCATAAAATCTACATACGGTAATTTTATCACAAATCTACCATACTAGCACATAGACCGGTCAGGGGATCCACCCATTCACAACTGGCATGATATTGTCCTCTCTGGCATGCAGATTCTTGGCCCCATGGATAGCAGCCTCACCCATACCCTCAAGGTTTTTCTCTCCCCCCGGCAGCAAAGAGAGCGCGTCAAATAGGACCTCTCTTGCATGTGGTCTCTTGGCCCCATGGGCAGCAGCCTCACCCACACACAATCAAGGAACCTCTTCCCCCCATGGGCAGTAGGGAAGAACGCGTCATCCAAAGTAAAAGGGCACTGACCTAGATTTGATTCCGTTGTCACAAAGACTACGGAAACCAAATTGGGTGATCACCGGAAAATCGCACATGGCATGGTGTTGAAACAACTCACAGGTTACATTACCTTGAAACACATAGTTCATATCCAGGTAGTTTCAGAAAACCTTAAATAATCTAACTTCTACAAAGTTTATAAGGTTTTCAACTTCATTCTTGTCAAGAGATTTTCTATCAATTTCCCAAATAATACAAGACAAGATAAGCCTCTTAAAATTTTTCAATACACCATAAAATCAATGATTTTCTTATCAAAGATTAAATAAAAGATGCTCATTTTTTTCCATATCAACAATTCATGCATTTCCCCAAATGCAATACCAAATATGATGCATTTCCATATATAATCATATATATATATATAGAGATAGGTTCAAGTTACACCTGGTGTAACTTCACAAGAGTTACACCCTTTTTAGACCGTAGATTTTTATTAGATCTAACGGTGATAAATCACTACTTCTCATGCCATTAATATAGAGTCATTAATGCTAGATTTTAGATTTTAGAGGATATCCTAGTATTAATGATTGTCTCTCAAATTTTTTCATTTCTTTCTTCTTGTGTTCTTCTTCTTTTCTTTCTTTTGTTTTCTTTTTTCTTTTTTCTTTTTTGTTTTCAGATAAACACACCTGTGAACCTGGATATTTTCATCAATATCTGGGTTTCTACAAAATAAAACACTATCTTAGGATCAGATTTATCATTCTCTCGAAAATTAAAGGATCAATGCTTATCCTCAATTTATATTAAACACAAACAACGATTACTAAAATTAAAGAATCAGAATTTACTTTTGTGCCTGTAAGTGCCAAAATTAATTACTAAAATAAAACAATTTATGCCTCTTCCAAACTCCATGATTTCATATTCCTAAATATAAAAATTAGTCATATATCAAATAACTTGATTCATTAAACAAATTCACCAACACTGTTATAAAAAGAGAGTTTCATTAAGAGGTGACCATGAATTTCTGACGAAATTTATGTAAACCCATCACGTCTTGTAGAACAACACACACATATATAGAAGTTCAAGATTCAACGTTGATGGCTATGCCCACAAATAATAATAGTGTTTTTATTTAACCAAGTTGAGGAAAACATAAAGAAAACATAATCGGATAAGAAGCACAATGGACTTATTTGGCATCCTACGAAAGACATAACTTGTAATAGTCAAGTGGTATATTATAAAATAATAAGGTCATGCTAAAGAAGGTCTGCAACTCAGAAAGTTAGGAATAGCGCTTGTGCAAGGTTAGAGATAAATTAATTAGAGAGAGAGAGAGAAACAGAAAATAGAAAAAAAATAGTAATATAATATTCCCTACCATTAATTTGGTTAGTCAGTGTGACAAGTAATAAATGTTTAATAATGACATAGATAGTTGACCTCTTTTAACCTTTAGATCTAATAGAAATCTACGGTCTAAAAAGGGTGTAATTCTTGTGAAGTTACACCAGGTGTAACTTGAACTCATCTCATATATATATATATATTTATATATATATTTATATATATTAAGGTTATGACACAATAGTTTTTAGGAAAATATAATTTTCATAGGCAGTTTCCAAAAGCGTGTCTAACCCAAAAACATTTATATAACATTGTTATTTTTCAAAATCCCATTAAAAAAACTACTTACCTCGGAAGGCCAACTAATTTTACCTCAACCGGGCACCACAAAATCAACTAATCCAGTCACTAGGTCCATCACCAAGAATATCGGAACCTAGAAACATAATGATCAATCCTATCAATAACAAGGCCTTTCACAAAGTACCAGCTCACTTATCTCCATAAATCGAATAATACCCTAAAATTAGACCAAAGGCCCTAAAGTCTAGCTTGCCCATCCTAAGACAAGTACCCTTCCCAAGCAGAAACCAAACAAGCATCCAAGAAACTCATAGTGCTTACACAACCAAAACATTTTAAATTCACTTCCGCAAAAATGTGCATCATAAGATAATATAACATACTCATGAATCTCTTTGAGTACTAAATAGTATATTTAAGCCAAGATAAGATCAACCAAGGTATGGGATTAATTCCACAATTTCTCAGCGTTTTAGTCTTACTTTCAGATTCAGTACATAACAGGGCAGCCATTTGTAAAAATTTTTTGGTCATTGAAAAGTTATCTGATTAATTCAAAACTTTAAGGGAACATTCCCCTATATGTATAAAATGTACCACAGAAATTTCAGCCCAAAACGATTTTTCTGTAATTTATGAAAAATCATGCATTGCGGCTGACTCAAATCTGTCATGACAGCTTTAGAAAATTTCTATAGTTGTAAGACTAGCCCAAATTATTTGAGAATTCACCCACATTAAAACCACCAGATTTAAAGCATATTAAAAACAAGGAATCAAACCCAAAAATCTCATATAAACAACTTATCAAACACTTGGTATGCAAAAACAAAGCACATGCTTACACTCCAATTTCAGAAATCCAAAGTTAACACTCTTACAAAAAAAATCAACCTCAAGCTTCCCCAAAATCAACTCATACGATTTGCTCAAGGAAACCCAAGTTTTTAACCATGAAGAAACCCCAAATGATCATCATTTGTAAAAGCCCTTAACCATTTAACAAATAAATCCACCAATTCAAAAACCCATGTACTCAATCACATGTATACCACTCATGTAGCTTAGATTAGAAAGAAATCTCAGAAAAACTTGAAAAGCTACCAAACAATTAAGAGTTTTACCTTTAAAGCTTGAGAGAATGGAGCGTATGGGGTTTCTAATGGGGTTCTCCGGTGAAATCCGCCAAACGTGGTGGTAGATGGCTGGTTTACCAGTGAGGGAGTGAGAGAAATAGAGGGAGCTAGAGTGTGTATTTTGTGTGGGCTTTGGTGGCTGAGTGAGATAAGGAAATAGAGAAATGAAAGAAGGGGTATACGTATGGTGATAAGAGAAAGGCGTTGTGTTGATGGGAGCATTGTGGACCACTTGTTCCAAAATATTTTGTGATCAAAATTACAACTTTATCCTTAAAGTTTCTCCCATATTTAAATTGGTCCATTCCAAACTTAACTAAATACTATCACATGCCCAAATATTCAAAACTCCTCCATAAAATAGTTAACCACACTGATTAAAAAAAAAGACCAATTTAGATATTATTCTCATTGGAAAAATTGCTTTAAAAAAATATTTGGGGTGTTACATTAGGATTCTTCATAATCTCAATTAACTACAAATATATATGTCATATCATTAAAATAAAGAAAAAAAATTACAATTTATGATTAATAATAATCAAATTAAGAGATCATTATAAATACAAATAGTTTAAACATATAATTTGAATTATAAATTTATGGTTAAGAATAGTCAAATCAAGAGATCCATCTAAATATAAACAGTTTAAACATATAATTTGATTCTTAAAAAAAATAAAATAAAATAAAATTCAAAGCAAAAGTATTAAGAGTATACATACCTGTGAATATTTGATAGTATGACTTAAAACTCAACTTGAATGCTTTTAAAAACTCCACAGAAACTCTAGGTCCAAAGAAAGAGATTGGAATGAAGAGAAATTTTTATTTATTTATTTCAGAGTTCTATGCTAGTACTGATTTCTATTATGTGTAGGTGTAGCAAGGTTGTTATTTTTTATTTTTTTTAATCATTATCAAGTGGAACCCACGATTTTATATTATAGTTGTAGACTTGTAGTACGTTTTTGTCTAGTCCATCAAGCTTTCGTGTTCAGACTACTATTCAATGAATTAATGTAGAGATTTTTTTTTTAATCATTACTAAGTGGGAACTATTGGTTTTATATATAGAATCGTAGTAGGAGTAGAAGTCTACTAGGAAAGGTACAATGAATTGAGATTTTTTTTTTTTTTTTTTTTTTTTTTTTTTTTTTTTTGTATTTTTTAGTTTGTGTTAGGGGGCAAATAAAGTATTTCAGGTCCTTATAATATTATTAGTTAAAAAATTTGAAAGTTCAGGGGCAGCCCCCTTGCCCCCCTCCCTCCAACCCTATGTCCCATACTTTAGGTCTCATGACCACTTTAATATGCCAAATTCTGAAGATGTAGCTGTCAAGTTTATTTATTACAATGTTCAGATTTTTCCACCCTAACTACCGAATTATCAAAGACCTAACTTAGATCTCATGACCACTTTAATATGTCAAATTCTGAAGAGTGCTATCATTATGTTACTTAATAATATCAGTACCTGTTAGGTTCATTTATTACGACGTTCATGTTTTGATGTTACAAGTAGTAGCACATGCATTTTCACAGCCGTAACAAATTTAACGTACATATAGTGAAAGAAATGTTGAGATTTTTATAAGCTATCATTACATTACTTAATACTAGCAGTAGCTAACAAGTTTATTTATTACAACGTTCATATTTTGAAGTTGCAAGAAGCAGTACAGGCATTATCACGGCCGTAACAAATTTAACATAGATATAGTGAAAGAGAGAGCAATACTTATAAGTATCATAGCCATAGGTGACTTGATATGTCACCGTTGGAGTATCTAAGCAACAGGATAGGACGCTTTCTGGGCCAGGCCACAAAGACCTTCTGGAGCACCGGTGTCTCTCTGAATCCTCATGTAGCCATTCTCACCCCATCGGGTGCCCCACGAATTCTTCATTAACCAGTACTTGGTACCATCATCACTTGTTCCATACCCAATTGCAGTAACGGCATGTGTTAAACGAGTCCCACACTCTTTCATGGTCACAAGTTCCTTGCATGGTCTCATATGGGAAATAGAGAGATCAAAGATACAATCCAACAAGAAGCATCTAGTTATTAATCAATATTCAATAAGGAAATAGACTAATTGGGCATGAAACAATAAATCACAATGCACGAACCATTCTTTTATGTTTAAGGAAAATAAAAGAAATTGACCTCAGCCAATCAAGCATGAAAGAACAGACCAATGACTTACGCCCCATCCATTCAGTTATTGACCTCAGCCAATCAAGCATGAAAGAACAAACCAATGACTCACCTTGCCCCATCCATTCAGTTATTGACCTCCGCCAATCAAGCATTAAACCTCTTTGGTTTTATGTTGCATGGCCATCTTCAAGCCTAGCACAATGTTTTTCCCAATCCTTTCCAACATCCCAAACAAAAGCCTAGTTCCCAGTCAATACCCAACCCTCATATAGCCACACCGAAATCCCATACAACAGTTCCTTCATGTTCTTATGTAAATTAAGGCCCAAGAAAGACCCAATGATGCTCTTGTTGACCTTTGAGACCTTCTGATTGCCTTGGTTACAACTTAAAAAGACAAACCCAAATAATGAGCGTGGAAATCCATGTCTTGGTCCTATCTGTTTGTTTGTTTAGACCCCTGAACACACTGATTGTTTAACCCTAGTGAATTAGTCAAGTAGTTACTTAGATTAATTATGAGATCTAGGTTAAATAGCAAAATATCATATCATGCAAAGTAGAAAAGTAAAGAACACAATGATATGATCATCTAGAAAAACCATTGAAACGAACTATTTCAATGTTAAAACCTAGGGAGGATTTGACCTAACTATCCTCAAAGTAAACAAATCTACTAATAGAGAATTGAAGTTTTTTACAAAAGATTTAACCCTAAATCTATTGCTACCTCTAGTAGTAACTTACTAACTAGATTACATGTAAACTCCGAATTCACAGACTCTTCTCTCCTGGATTTGCAGCACATAAGCTCCCACGCTTATGACTTTGAGATCCCACTCAAAGGTTTCATATCACCACTTATTGATCTTGTAGCAACTAGATTCCATCAGCACTTGATTGTAGTTCTTGTTTTGGTAGATACTTGTAGAATTAGAAGGTACAAAACCTCTAAGATCTTACAGAAGTAACTCACAAGTCTTTCAAGAGTCCTTAAAACGTAGTTAGGGTTTTCCTTTTATACTTAGGAATATTGGACTGAAACCCTAAACGTTTTCATGGGTTTGGGCCTGATTTAAAATTTTGCGAAATTTGTTTTTCTGCAATTTTTGATTGGTCGAATTTGATTAAAGATAAATTCTTTTTCTGTAGTTTGAATGCTTTTGAAACCTGACTTAAATTACTTTGAGCAATGTCTAACAGTTATCCTAGGCATGTTTTTGTTCTCGGTTTGCCAACATATACAAATTAGGACTCTAAACATTTAATCCTAAATCTTTAGAACCTACACGATCCTATAATTGCATAGAGCATATGTTCTTGTCATTGGTTTTCATGTCCTTTGCAAGGATTAAGAATAAAGAAGCTTTTTCGACCCAAAAATTGTTATGGCTCAAAGCCTAACTTATTTTTTCTTAAAATTTGATGACACCTTAAATTTGCAAAACCTATCTTCTTCTTCTTCTTCTTCTTCTTCTTTTTTTATTTTTTTTATTTTATTTATTTTTTTTTTTTAAGTGCTGCCAATGTTCAGAACACCATCGATGGATAAATTTGATGGGACGAGTTGTCCTACAATTTATTTGAAGATGTATGTGAGGTACCTTCAGCTACTTGGAATTAATAATGAACTATTGGCCCAAATGTTGTAGAATTCATTAATAGGCATATTAGACCGTGCGTTGGTTTTGAATTTGGAAAATTTGAAAATCAATAAATGGGAAGACATGCATAGAGTTTAGCAAGTAAAATTGTTACGTTACTTAGATTGAGGTCACCAAAAGAGATCTTGATACAAGAAACATTCTCTACTTTCATTACAAGTTGGAGGGCGAATGCAAATGCAAATGAAAAAAAAAAAATGGAAAAAAGAAAAAAAAGAAAAAAAGATTACGAGGGCCTACCTCTCCCCTATCTATGATAATGGTGATATTGCGCTAATTGTTTTTGGCTTTGTTTGTGTCATATCTTAATTCTTTCTTAAGAGATGTATGACGATATATTCTTGTTTTCTTTTCATGGTATTCCAGTTGATGGCTTCAACCATTAGATTGTCCCCTATATAAAAGGTAGTATTTTTGCTTGAATTCAAGTAATTACAGATGTACAAACATTTACGTTGCTACGTATTAGACTTATAGATGCAGCAAAGGCACATTTGTGGATGAATTATATTGGAGAATGTGAATACTGAACAATGCATTAGTAGTCCATTTGTAAGAAGTAAGATAACTGTAGCTTAGGAAATTACTTAAGACACTTTCATGGTAGTGCCACAAAGCCCTCTGGCGATGTTATCTTGTTCTATTACTAACTAGGTGGTGTTGTGTTATCAGTTCTATTTTAAGGTTTATCAGAATGCTAAGAAGAATCATGAGAAGCATGAAGGCAACTTGACTGAATCAGTGACAAGGAAAGCTGCAGCATCGAAGCAAGAAACAAAACAACAGAAAATGACGGTAGCTTCAAGGGTTAAACTGCATGTAGCTTAGTGTGTATTTATTAGCTGAGTAGTTAGTTATGACATGTGAGAAAGTTGTTAGTATATAGTTTTACATGTGTGAAGTTAGTTAGTTAGTTTTTCGTTTTAGCAGTTAGTTTTCATCTTTCTTTTAGCTTTTCTGGTTGTATATAAGTCGTACATTGTAGATTTTTCTAATCAATTCAATAGAGAAAGTTTTTCCCTCTATTTTCTGATATGGTATCAGAGCGATTTCCTAATTTTCCTAGGGTTTTACACTTTCTCTCAATTTTCTCGAGAAACCCTTCTTTTTCTTTTAAGAAAATTTCTCTTTTTCTTGTTAACAATGGCTTCCACTACAACTACAAATGGTTCTGCAACAGAGAATGCACCTTCTTCTTCTTTGCATGACTCACCAATGGATGATCCCTTGTTCTTGCACCACGCAGAAAGTCCAAGCACAGTTCTTGTCACACAACCCTTGACTGAAGGAGAAAAATTACTTTACATGGGCTCGAGTTGTGAGGAAAGCTTCGCTAACTAAGAATAAGTTGGGATTCGTTGATGGAACTCTTACTCTTTCATCACCATTAGTGTCTTCTCCCTCAGTTGTGTAAGCTTGGATCAAATGTGACAACATGGTTGTTACCTGGTTAACCAATTTAGTCTCACCCAAACTCCAAGTAAGCATCATCTATGAAGATACTGCTTTAGAGATCTGGAATGATTTGAGGAATCGTTTTGCTCAAACCAATGGACCAAGAGTATTCAATCTTCAAAAGGAGATTGTTGAGCTTCATCAAGGTGAGGTGTCTATAATTGATTTCTTTACTCAATTGAAGGTACTATGGGATTAGTTACAGAATTTAAGTCCTTTCCCTTCATGCACTTGTGGAAAATGTATATGTAACATAAATAAAAGGCTTAATGATTTACAAGGCAAAGAGTCAGTAATGAAATTCTTGATGGGATTGAATGAATCATTCTCCCAAGTCTGGGCTCAAGTTTTGCTTATGGATCCAATTCCATCTCTTAGCAAGGTTTACTCCTTGTTGATTCTAGAAGAAACCCAAAGATCAGTCACAAATCCATCAGTTTTTAAGGTTGATTCTATTGCCCTAGCTGCTAAAATGCCAAATGTTAATGCAAATTTTGGTACCAATCTTGCTGGTAATGGTTCAGGTAGCAAAGGCAAAGACAAATCAGTTTGTACTCATTGTGGTAAAACTGGTCACACAACAGACTAGTGCTATAGGTTGCATGGTTTTCCACCTAGCTTCAAGTTCAAGAATAAGAATGCAATGGCTCATCAAGTCTCAGTCTCTCAGCCTCAATAATTGATGGCAAACACAAGCACCAACAGCTTAGTGTTTACTCCTGAGCAATGTCAATAGCTTCTAGCTTTGATTGCTCCTTCCTCTCCACTTGTTTCTATAGTACAAGGAAAAGAAATATCTTTGACAAATGGAGTGCCTTCTTCTACCAATGCTATGTTAGGTATTAATCTTTCTCATTCTATTTTCTCTGCTAAGGTGGTGAACAAAAGGGCTTTTAGTTCAAATACTTGGGTCATTGATATTGGAGCTACTGACTATATTGAGTGTTTAGTGAGTTTATTGTCTTTTATAACTGCTGTTACTAATGCTATAGTTCAACTGCCTAATGGGAAAACTACTTCAGTGACACACATTGGAACCATTGTTTTGTCTTCTTCCCTTACCCTCAATAATGTTCTATGTGTGCCCTCTTTCACATTTAATCTGCTTTATGTTAGTACTATCACAAACACACAACCATGTTGCCTTGTTTTTCTCTCTACTTTTTGTTTTGTTCAAGACCTTGCCTCTTGGAGAACGATTGGAGTGGGTCAACAACTTGATGGATTATACCTGTTACAATCTGGTAGTCTTCAACATACATCTTCAACTGCTCTTGCTGAATTTCTAGCCAGTCACAAACTCAATTAAGCTTTCAATTCATTTTCAGCTATTGTTGCTTCCAATAGTACTCTCTCATCTCTTTGGCACTTTAGATTAGGTCACCCCTCAGATCCTAGACTGCAAGTTTTGTCTCATGTTTTTCCTTTCTTACAAAATTCTTGTAATAGTGCTTGTAATATCTGTCCTCTGGCTAAACAGAAATGTTTGCCTTTTAATAATTACATAAGCAATTCTGCCTTTGATCTTCTTCATATGGATGTTTGGGGTCCTTATTCTGCATCTACCTTGAATGGTTGTAAATATATTTTGACTATTGTTGATGATGCCACTAGAGTAACTTGGGTTTACTTGATGAAGACTAAATCTGATGTTCAATCACCTGTGACTTCCTTTTATAATATGGTTGTTACTCCATTTAATGTCAAAATCAAGCAAATTAGAACTGACAATGCTTTAGAGTTCAATATGTCTAATTTCTTTAGTTCTAATGGTATCATACATCAACAAAGTTGTGTGTATTCTCCACAACAGAATTCTTTTCTGAAAAGAAAGCATCAACACCTTTCTATTTCCAAGGCTTTACAATTTCTATCCAATCTCCCTATTCACTTTTGGGGGGAATGTGTTTTAACTGCTGCCTATTTGATCAATAGATTACCTTCTCCCTTATTAGGCAATAAAACTCCTTTTGAACTTTTGTTTCATAAACCACCTTTTAAAGATCATTTAAGGGTGTTTGGTTGTGAGTGCTTTGCTTCCACCATTACTGCCACTAGGACTAAATTTGATCCTAGGTCTAGGAGGTGTGTCTTCATTGGTTATCCCTTTAATGTCAAGGGGAATAAAGTTTTTGACTTAAATTCCCATTCAGTTTTCATTTCAAGGGATGTCATTTTTCATGAATCAATTTTTCCTAATAAAACTTCTGATTCTTGTCCATCTAATGAACCTTCTGTACCCTTGCCTTGTATTTCCCTCTCCCTTTTGATGATGTTCTTTCTCCATCTCCATCTCATACCTCTACTCCTCCTTTTGTTTCCTCTGATTTGGATGATACTATTCTTCAAGTTCATCATGAGCTTGATGATGATTTCTGCATGATGATCCTCCTGAACCTCCTAAGCCCCTTGTTGATCCTATTCCCCTTAAACAGTCCTCTAGAGCTCATAAAAAGCCTTCCTATCTTCAAGATTACCATTGTAACATGGTTACTTCATCTCCCACTGCCATTGTTCTTTAATTAATTACTTCTCACCCCTTGTCTTCTCATCTTTCATATCAGTCCCTTTCTTCTTCTTATAATACTTTTTGTTGTTCATCTCTTCTATTGTTGAACCCACACGTTATTATCAAGAATCTACTGACCCCAAATGGCAGGAGGTTATGGCTGCTGAAATAGCAGCTTTAGAAGCCAATAACACCTGGACCTTGACCACTTTGCCTACCAACAAGAAGCCTATAGGATGCAAATGGGTTTACAAGGTAAAATATAAGTCTAATGGCTCTGTGGAAAGGTATAAGGCACGGCTTGTTGCTAAAGGTTTCACTCAAAAGGAAGGGATTGATTATATTGAAACATTCTCACCAGTAGCCAAGATGGTTTCTGTTAAATGTCTTTTGGCAGTGGCTATAGTCAAGGGCTGGTTTCTTGCTCAACTTGATGTGAACAATGCATTTCTTCATGGGGATTTGACTAAGGAGGTCTATATGGTATTCCACCAGGGTTTCATAGCCAGGGGGAGTAGGTTTGTAGGTTAAACAAGTCCCTTTATGGACTTAAAATAGGCTTCTAGGCAATGGTTTGCCAAGTTCTCCACTACTTTGATTCAAGAGTTGGGGTTTGTCCAATCTAAAGCTGATTACTCTCTATTTACTAGACAAAAAGATCAGTCCTTTTCGATCCTATTGGTTTATATAGATGATGTTCTAGTGGCTAGTAACAACAAAGATGAGATTGCAGAGTTCAAGTTGTTGCTAGATCAGAGGTTTAATTTGAAGGACTTGGGAGATTTGAGATATTTCCTTGGATTTGAAGTTGCTAGATCAGATCAAGGGATAGCTTTATGTTAGAGGAAGTATGTTCTTGAGGTATTAAATGATGCAAGATATCTAGGGTGTAAGCCAACAAGGACACCAATGGATCAAAACATCAAATTGAGTAAGTATGAGGGAGAGGAGTTTAAGGATCCAAGTTTGTATAGAAGAATGATTGGGAGATTGTTGTATTTGCCCATCACTAGGCCAGATATTACCTATGTAGTCCATAAGTTGAGCCAGTGGCAACTCTAGGAATTTTTTCCAGGGTGTTCCTCAACAAGTATAAATTACACAATCTAATAAAAAGAAAATTTTATATATTGACAACAACAACAATCAAAAAACATGCAAATACATAAAATTTACAATTGTCTTCTACGAGTTTTCATATTTTGAAATCGTTGCATGATAGTCTCATTTTCAATGCTACAAGCTATATCTTTTTCAATAAACACAATCAAGTAATCATTCATCCACTGATCTCCCATTCGATTGCGCAGTTCATTCTTTATATATTCGATTGCTACAAGCTATATCTTTTTCAATATACACATCCAATAAATTATAAGTTCATTTGAAATATTAATAAAATTATTAATTATTGTTGTTTAGTTGTTTCATTAATTTGTTTGTCTTTTATAAATTATAATTTGTTATATTGTTGTTTCATTAATTATAAAATTATTAATTGTTGTTTAGCCTAACATAATTTAATTTTTTTTTTTTTTATAATGCATTGGTTTATTATACTGCTTTGATTATTGTTGTTTAGCCTAACAATAAACTATATTGCTTTAATTTATTTGTCATTAATTATACCGCTTTAATTTGTTATATTGTTTAGCCCCATGTGTTGATGTGCACATTATACTAAAAGAGTCACTGATGTGCACATTACAAAGCCATTGATGTACACATTATTTACACATCCCATGTGTAGCACAATAATTAAAGCAGTGTGCAACCCGGCCCCATGTGCCCATCCCACCCCACCCCATTCTTTAATTTGTTATATTGTTTAGCCCCATGTGTTGATGTGCACATTACACTAAAAGAGTCACTGATGTGCACATTACAAAGCCATTGATGTACACATTATTTACACATCCCATGTGTAGCACAATAATTAAAGCAGTGTGCAACCCGGCCCCATGTGCCCATCCCACCCCACCCCACCCCACCCCATTCAACAGACAAGCATGCCTGATGCCTCTGCCAATCAAAAAATTTCACAATCACACATTACACTCGTCTAAAAGATAATTAATATCAACACCAACACACTACACACACCAACCCAACGGATAAGATATTAAGATAAACTGACAAACACACTACACATGAAAAGCAACACATTCAAAAAGACAAAAGTCAAAAACAGACAAAAAATTAATAAAGGTGAAGTTCGGTTCGGCCAATGAGAGACACAATTCAAATTTCAAAAGACTAAAAGAGAGAGTTAGTCTTATTAAAGAAGAGAGAGAGAGAGAGAGAGAGAGAGAGAGAGAGAGAGAGAGAGAGAGAGTTTAATTCATTTTATAATTTTCATTTCATTCAATAGAGAGAGAGAGAGAGAGAGAGACTGAGAGAGAGTCAGAAAGAAAAAGAGAGAGAAAAATGAAATACCTTGAGGGAGGGAGCACCAGAACAGCCGAGCAGGGAGGCCTAAAGGTTGAGGCCGTTGAGGCAGACTCGGTGACAAGGAGACATCACGACGACCGACGAGCGATCTCCGATGGTGATGAGGGCAAGCGACGAGTGACTAGCGACAACGATTTGGACTACCGATCTCCAACGACGATCTGGACTGGATCCGATCTACGGCGGCGTTGCTCTTGCTCTTAGGGACTGAGGCGTAACGATGTTGCTATCTTTAGGTTTGCTTCAGGCCTTTAGAAGTTTAGTGATTTCTTTTTCTTTGATAAAGCCTTTAGTGATTTCTGATTTAAAAGTGATTTGCTTTGTTACCTGTATTGGGGTTTGGTTTTTTTTATTTATTTATTTTTTTTTTGAGAATCCGTGGGTAAGGTTTGCTACCTCTATAATCTATTGGGCTTGGCTCTATTACAATTTTTTTTTTTTTTTTTGGGTCAGATTTTAGTTCAATTTTTTTTTTTTCTTGTAATTTGAAGGTGTTCCTAATTCTATGATTGAAGGTGTTCCTAATACAAATCAAATATAAATAAAAATAAAAATAAAATTTCAGGTTTTTTTTTTCAGGTCAGGGTGTTCCTAGGAACACCTTGAGTTGCACATGGTGTCGCCACTGGGTTGAGCCAATACATGGCTAAGCCTAGGAAACCTCACTTAGATGTTGTGTATAGAATACTGCAATACCTGAAGAATGAACTAGGGAAAGGAATTCTATTTTCATCAAAATCAGAATTACATGTGAAGGGGTTTGCAGATTCTGATTGGGCTGCATGCCCTGATACAAGGTCAATGACTAGTTATAGTATATTCATTGGTGACTCACTAGTTTCATGGAAAAAAAAAAAAAAAAAAAAAAAAAAAAAAAAAAAAAAAAAACAGTGCACAGTGTCTAGGTCTTTAGCAGAGGCAGAATATAGGGCTATGGCTGTGGCTACATGTGAGATAGTTGGGCTGTTGTACTTTCTAAAAGACATTGGAGATCAGCACAATAGAGAAGCTTTGTTGTTTTGTGATAGTTAGGTTGCACTACACATTGGATCAAATCATGTTTTCCATGAAAGGACAAAGCATATTAAGATTGATTGTCATGTAGTGAGCGATAAGGTGCTTGAAAAAGTCATCAAGTTAATTCATGTTAGAACACATTGTCAACTTGCTGATTTGTTGACCAAGTCACTTAGTTTCAATCAATTTTCAAGTTTGGTTTGTAGAATGGGATGATCAACATTCATTCTGCAGCTTCCCTTAAGGGGGAGTATTGAAATGCTAAGAAGAATCATGAGAAGCATGAAGGCAACTTGACTGAATCAGTGACAAGGAAAGCTGTAGCATTGAAGGAAGAAACAAAACAACAAAAAACGACAGTAGCTTCAAGTATTAAACTGCGTGTAGCTTAGTGTGTATTTATTAGCTAAGTAGTTAGTTATGACACGTGAGAAAGGTTGTTAGTATATAGTTTTACACGTGTGAAGTTAGTTAGTTAGTTTCATTTTAGTCGTTAGTTTTCATCTTTGTTTTAGCTTTTCTGGTTGTATATAAGTCATACATTGTAGATTTTTCTAATCAATTCAATAGAGAAAGTTTTTCCCTCTGTTTTCTGATAAGGTTGTTTATTGGTTAAGGCTTAGGTCGTAGCTTTGCACCTATTCTATAAGGCTATAAGCTGCAATTTTAGCAATTGCCATAACAAGTCAACAGAAAAAGAGGACAATTAAGAGCATTAACATGTTTCTTGGAATATTTGTCGAGTTTGGCCTAAAGGGCTATTTTAACTAACTTATTTGTAAATGCTCCTATATCAGCATTAATACTTTATCATTAAATTTTTTTTTTTTACTTTCTCTCACATACCCTCTCATTTATTTTTTTCTCTCTCTTACCCAGCCAGCATTGAAACCTTTACTCCTCTCTTCTTCTTATTAGCCTCCCTATTCCTCACACTGCCATTCATCGTTGACCTTGGGTCACATTCTCTGATGCAAGCTCCAATCTTTGCCATTCTTGTTGACGGAGCTGTGGCAACAACTACTAAAAGAGCTGCGGAAGAGGTTGATGTGGCTGTTGATGGAGATGTTCCCCCTGTTTAAACTTTATGCAATATATAATAAACTCACTGAACACACTCATTCTATTTTCTCTGCTAAAGTGGTGAACAGAAGGGCTTTTAGTTCAGATACTTGGGTCATTGATACTGGAGCTACTGACTATATTGAGTGTTCAGTGAGTTTATTATCTTCCATAACAGCTGTTACTAATGCTATAGTTCAACTACCTAATGGGAAAACTGCTTCAGTGACACACATTGGAACCATTGTTTTGTCTTCTTCCCTTATCCTCAATAATGTCCTATGTGTGCCCTCTTTCACATTTAATCTGCTTTCTGTTAGTACTATCTCTAACACACAACCATGTTGCCTTGTTTTTCTCTCTACTTTTTGTTTTGTTCAAGGCCTTGCCTCTTGGAGAACGATTGGAGTGGGTCAACAACTTGATGGATTATACCTGTTACAATCTAGTAGTCTTTAGTATACATCTTCAACTGCTCTTACTGAATTTCTGGCCAGTCACAAACTCAATTCAGCTTTCAATTCATTTTCAGCTACTGTTGCTTCCAATAGTACTCTCTCATCTCTTTAGCACTTTAGATTAGGTCACCCCTCAAATTCAAGACTGCAAGTTTTGTCTCATGTTTTTCCTTTTTACAAAATTCTTGTAATAGTGCTTGTAATATCTGTCCTCTGGCTAAACAGAAGCGTTTGCCTTTTAATAATCACATAAGCAATTTTGCCTTTGATCTTCTTCATATGGATGTTTGGGGTCCTTATTCTTCATCTACCTTGGATGGTTGCAAATATATTTTGACTATTGTTGATGATGCCACTAGAGTAACTTGGGTTTACTTGATGAAGACTAAATCTGATGTTTAGTCACTTGTGACTTCCTTTTATAATATGGTTATTACTTCGTTTAATGTCAAAATCAAGCAAATCAGAACTGGCAACGGTTTAGAGTTCAATATGTCTAATTTCTTTCGTTCTAATGCTATCATACATCAACAAAGTTGTGTGTATACTCCACAACAGAATTCTTTTGTGGAAAGAAAGCATCAACACCTTCTTTTTATTTCCAAGGCTTTACAATTTCAATCCAATCTCCCTATTCACTTTTGGGGGGAATGTGTTTTAACTGCTGCCTATTTGATCAATAGATTACCTTCTCCCTTATTAGGCAATAAAACTCCTTTTGAACTTTTGTTTCATAAACCACCTTTTTAAGATCATTTAAGGGTGTTTGGTTATGAGTGCTTTGCTTCCACCATTGCTGCCACTAGGACTAAATTTGATCCTAGGTCTAGGAGGTGTGTCTTCATTAGTTATCCCTTTAATGTCAAGGGGCATAAAGTTTTTGACTTAAATTCCCATTTAGTTTTCATTTCAAGGGATGTCATTTTCCATGAATCAATTTTTCCTAATAAAACTTCTGATTCTTGTCACTCTTCTAATTCTTATCAATCTAATGAACCTTCTATACCCTTGCCTTGTATTTCCCTCTCCCTTTTGATGATGTGCTTTCTCCATCTCCATCTCATACCTCCACTCCTTTTGTTTCCTTTGATTTGGATGACACTATTCTTCAAGTTCATCATGAGCTTGATGATGATTTTCTACACGATGATCCTGTTGAACCTCCTGAGCCCCTTGTTGATCCTATTCCCCTTAGATAGTCCTCTAGAGCTCATAAAAAGCCTTCCTATCTTCAAGATTACAATTGTAACATGGTTACTTCATCTCCCACTGCCATTGTTCTTCAATCAGGTACTTCTCAGCCCTTGTCTTCTCATCTTTCATATCAGTCCCTTTCTTCTTCTTATAATACTTTTTGTTGTTCTATCTCTTCTATTGTTGAACCCACACATTATTATCAAGAATCTATTGACCCCAAATGGCAGGAGGCTATGGCTACTGAAATAGCAGCTTTAGAAGCCAATAACACCTGGACCTTGACCACTTTGCCTGCCAACAAGAAGCCTATAGGATGCAAATGGGTTTACAAGGTAAAATATAAGTTTGATGGCTCTGTGGAAAGGTATAAGGCACAGCTTGTGCTAAAAGGTTTCACTCAAAAGGAATGAATTGATTATACTGAAACATTCTCACCAGTAGCCAAGATGGTTTCTGTTAAATGTCTTTTGGCAGTGGCTGTAGTCAAGGGTTGGTTTCTTGCTTAACTTGATGTGAACAATGCGTTTCTTCATAGGGATTTGACTGAGGAGGTCTATATGGCTATTCTACCAAGGTTTCATAGCCAAGGGGAGCAAGTTTATAGGTTAAACAAGTCCCTTTATGGACTTAAAATAGGCTTCTAGGCAATGGTTTGCCAAGTTCTCCACTACTTTGATTCAAGAGTTGGGGTTTGTCCAATCTAAAGTTGATTACTCTCTATTTACTAGACAAAAAGATCAGTCCTTTTTTATCCTATTGGTTTATATAAATGATGTTCTAATGGCCAGTAACAACAAAGATGAGATTGCAGAGTTCAAGTTGTTGCTGGATTGGAGGTTCAAGTTAAAGGACTTGGGATATTTGAGATATTTCCTTGGACTTGAAGTTGCTAGATCAAATCAAGGGATAGCTTTATGTCAGAGGAAGTATGTTCTTGAGGTATTAAATGATGCAAGATATCTAGGGTGTAAGCCAGCAAGGACACCAATGGATCAAAACATCAAATTGAGTAAGTATAAGGGAGAGGGGCTTAAGGATCCAATTTTGTATAGAAGAATGATTGGAAGATTGTTGTATTTGACCATCACTAGGCTAGATATTACCTATGCAGTCCATAGGTTGAGCCAATACATGGCTAAGCCTAGGAAACCTCACTTAGATGTTGTGTATAGAATACTGCAATACTTGAAGAATGGACCAGGGAAAGGAATTTTGTTTTCATCAAAATCAGAATTACATGTGAAGGGGTTTGCAGATTCTGATTGGGCTGCATGCCCTGATACAAGAAGGTCATTGACTAGTCATAGTATATTCATTGGTGACTCACTAGTTTCATGGAAATAAAAAAAAACAATGCACAGTGTCTAGGTCTTTAGCAGAGGCAGAATATAGGGCTATGGCTGTGGCTCCATGTGAGATAGTTTGACTGTTGTACTTTCTAAAAGACATTGGAGTTCAGCACAATAGAGAAGCTCTGTTGTTTTGTGATAGTCAGGCTGCACTGCACATTGGATCAAATCCTATTTTCCATGAAAAGACCAAGCATATTGAGATTAATTGTCATGTAGTGAGGGATAAGGTGCTTGAAAAAGTCATCAAGTTAATTCATGTTAGAACACATTGTCAACTTGCTGATTTATTGACCAAGGCACTTAGTTTCAATCAATTTTCAAGTTTGGTTTGTAGAATGGGGATAATCAACATTCATTCTACAGCTTCCCTTGAGGGGGAGTATCAGAATGCTAAGAAGAATCATGAGAAGCATGAAGGCAACTTGATTGAATCAGTGACAAGGAAAGCTGCAGCATTGAAGGAAGAAACAAAACAACAGAAAACGACAGTAGCTTCAAGTATTAAACTGCATGTAGCTTAGTGTGTATTTATTATCAGAGTAGTTAGTTATGACATGTGAGAAAGGTTGTTAGTACATAGTTTTACACGTGTGAAGTTAGTTAGTTAGTTTTTCATTTTAGCCATTAGTTTTCATCTCTGTTTAAGCTTTTCTAGTTGTATATAAGTCATACATTGTAGATTTTTCTAATCAATTTAGTAGAGAAAGTTTTTCCCTCTGTTTTCTGGTAGGGTTGTTTATTGGCTAAGGCTTAGGCCATAGCTGCAATTTTAGCAATTGCCACAACATGTCAACTGAAAAAGAGGACAATTAAGAGCATTAACATGTTTCTTGGAATATTTGTTGAATTTGGCCTAAAGGGCTATTTTAACTAACTTATTTGTAAATGCTCCTATATCAGAATTAATATTTTATCATTAAATTTTTATTTTTTTTTATTTTTTATTTTCTCTCACATACCCTCTCATTTATTTTTTCCCCTCTCTTACCCAGCCAGCATTGAAACCCCTACTCCTCTCTTCTTCTTATTAGCCTCCCTCTTCCTCACACTGCCATTCGCCATTGACCTTGGGTTACATTCTCTAATGCGAGCTCCAATCTTTGCCATTCTTGTGGACAGAGTTGTGGCAACAATTACTAAAAGAGCTATGGAAGAGGTTGATGTGGCTGTTGATGGAGATGTTCCCCCTGTTTAAACTTTATGCAATATATATATATATATATATATATATATATATATATATATTTTTTTTTTTTTTTTTGGGGTGCCCATTTATGTTTTGGGCTTTAATATTATTTTTTCTAAATATTGCTTTGGTTTTTTGAATGCTAAATTTACATTTTGCTTGCACATGTAACTTTTGACATCTGAAGGCGTTTTTCTTTTTACTGCCTTATCCTCGTATGAAGAGTTTATTCTTGCTCCAAGAATTTATTGTTGAATGAGTTTATTTGGACGATTTTACCCTTGTATGACTAATTTTTTTCAATTGATTTTATTCTTGTGTGAAGAATTTTTATCATTGATTTTTGGACAATATAATATATAATATGATATGGGTGTTTTTGCGAAGTGTTTGTGGAAAAAAAAAGTTTCTTATACTAAAATATACAGAAAAATTTAAATCGTCTAATGCACATGCTCTTAATAATCCGATATCTTAAAATTTAAGGAATTAGGTTTTGCCACCTATGGACATTCCACAATTTTTGGTAATAAGGATAGATATATAACACGAAAGTCAGTTTGCCATAATATCAATACAAGGTCTGTTACATCCCAGACCAGTAAGGTCATACATCAAAAGTGAAGCTAACTCCACAAGTGGAGTATCCAAAATAAGGAAGTTATGTTGTAGATGGATAGCCATCTTTGCAAGAGAATCAGCACAAGAGTTGGCCTCTCAAAAGCAGTGGTTGATCTTCTAGTGGGGAATTTGGTTCGGCGAGGTCTTGCAATCATCAACAATAGATGCATATTTAGCATTTGAGGAATCATTATTGGTGAGCAAGCTAATTACAGAGCTGGCATCAATTTCAATTTCGAGTTTTCAACAAATTGAATTTACAGGAGAATGCAAAGGCCCAAGGGCATCCCTTATTGCCCACAGTTCAGCTTCTAAGCTACTCCCTCCGTCCCACTTTGTTTGTCCTCTATTCCATTTTAGAATGTCTCAAAATATTGTCCTATTTCTAAAAATAAAAGTCATTAATTTACTAATGTTCCTATTATACCCCTATTAACTTACTAATTCAATTTTTTGATAAATTTATTTAAGGGTAGTTTTGGAAACTTATACATTTTTAAAAGGTAGACAAGACAATAAATGATGTTCCCTTAAAAAATTTGACTTTTCAAACAGGACAAACAAAGTGGGACGGAGGGAGTATTAGTTTGGTATTTAATTTATACCATGATGTTGATTTTTTTTTTTTTTTTTTTTTTCATATTAGAAAAGTTATCAATAGTTTTCCCGTGCATTGCACAAGTTAGCAACTAGTTAACTAAAATATTCAAATTCCAAAATACTACTCATTAATATAGGAGAGAATCAAGAATTGGTGATAGAGCATTTAATAAATTACATTGAGACTTTTCTTTTGGGAGAGCATAAATCCTATTAATTTTTGGGAAAGATTTATTAAATCCATTTATTCACTCTTAATTCTTATGATATTACCATATGAACATTAAACTTTCTTTATTTAAAACATGTAGTTTTGGATATAATGAAATTAATAACCTATTTTTGGTTTTATTGGAGGATTATTATTTATTATTATCTCAATGGTTTAAGAATAATTACTTTATAATGTTTATATTTAGTTATAATTTGTTATTGTTTTAATACTATTAATAATATATGAAAAATTACATAAAATTATGTATATATTTTTTAAACTAAAAATAATTAGTTTTAAACTTATTTTGTATTTATTTTAATAATTTAAAAATTATTAATTATATTAATGACATCACCGGTTCAACCATCAGTCGGACCACAATCGGACCATAAAATTGGGAACCACTCTCTTTTTCAATTATTTAACCGATCCGATTTTTAAAACCATGTTTAAGTCTCTTGTTTGTTATTGGCATCTCAAAAGATTAAAAAAAAAATTATGAATAAAATTTTCTCTTTCTAGTCATTGTTTCTATTTGGCTTATCTATCTTATCTTATTTATAGAGTAAATCTCAGTTTATCCTTTTAGTTCCTTTTATGGGGCCTGAGTGAGGGATAAGAAAACAAAAAAGGAAACAAAACAATAATGAAGTTCGATGTAAACATCCTCTGCTAGCCTATAAATGGAGAAATTATACAGTCCTCATGGTGGACCACGTCATTTGTCCACTATTCCAGTAAAAGATTCCCACTTATTGAAAATTGCTAAGTCAATATTTAGTTTTTATTTAAAATTTCTTAATTTTAAACAAGTGAGTGTCTTTTACTAGAATGATGGACTATATCACTTGTCCACCATGAGGACCTTATAATTTCTCAAATAAATAATAGGGAGCCTAATGAGACATAAATATAACTTCTGACTAATTTGTAGGTTTAGCTGATATAAGGTTGTCAAATGGATCAATAATGAAAAGTAAGAAAAGAAAAATATTGAGTTGTAAAAAGAAGTTTCTCCCTCGTGGCTCCTAAAGCTGAGGAAGTTCTCATAACTTAACATGTGGACAAAGCATCAGGTCTCTCACTCTCTTTCTCTCTCTTGCGCGCACTCGCCCACACACAAACACACACTTACATCTGGCGATCATGGCGTCCTTAATCTGTTTGTTGGATAACTGGTGGGCAGAGAGAGAGGTCTCTTACGTTTGAAGTTTGATCTTCAAAAAGATAAAAAATTGTGTATAGATGAAACTCCTCTTTCCCAACTTAGTAATTGAACAAAACTTGGAATTATCTAATGCCATCAGTCTTTCAGGATGTTCCAAATATTGTTTGTTCCCTCTGTTTTAATGATTTCCTGAGTACATAACATGTACAATTTGCTTTATCTTTGTTTTAGAATTCACCTTTGAGCTAAAAAATAGACAATATAAATCTTCCACTGTGAATGACCCAATTTGAGTGACAGTATCACAGATTCACAATGGCTATCTAGTCCAGCATTGGCACGGATATGCTTCGAATGTAGCCCCAGTTGCGTTCAAAATGAACTGGGTGCCTTAAGCCCTCCCTTTGGTTTGGATGGGAAGGCCTTAGGTCAACACACCAAAGTCATACTCCATAGGAAATCAGGACAAACCACATTTCAGTGAACAGGATTTCAGTCCAACATGCTTTTCGGTGGACACAAACATTTTCAATGTTTTTGGAAAGAACAGTGGCCAAACAGGATACACGACAGGTTATGAATATGGATTACCCTACTCCCAGCAAGTCAAGTAGTAACCTGTTTCCCAATTAATAGAACACCTTGTCAATATATTAATTCAGCCTCTATACTTTTAAAAGATCTGGAAAGATCGTCTACAGAAATATGAACAGTAATCACCAATTCGACAGAAACATGCTTTGGAAAGAAGATTAGGGACTAAAAAAACTTCACAATCTTTTTCACAACTGATGGCGTGCTAAGTGGTGATTAGAATGACAATCACTTTCACATGGTCCCAGTGCTAACACTAATTTTAGTAGCATCAATCACATCGTGCCTCATTAATAGTTGTGAAAAGGATTATGAAAATTTTTGTCTTTAGACTTATAGTGGAAAGAAACTACCCTCTCCAATTGTACAAAAGCCCCAAGTAATGCCTGGGCAGATTGCTCTCTGGCAGGCTGTAAGTGCTATGCTTGAGTGGAACAAGTTTTGGAAGTAAAGATGTAATTAGGGAATCCTGTACAGAATACCAAATATAACAGCAATCATAAAGTCTTTGTGTTCGTAGAAATTAGTCACCACATTTTCTACATACTTCACAAAGAATGGCGGGAACTTCTCTTGATCCCCCTCCGGAAGGGCCTGCATGCCTCAATGCTGAGATTGACAGCTGCTGCAAGTGCCATAAAAATGGCAGCATCCTCCACGCATGTTACATGTCGCATGGCCAGTTGTACCAATGGCTTGCTACTCTTCCCTTCCCCTTGCACTCTACAGCTCATGACAAAACCTCCAACGACTAGACTCAATGCTGCAAAGTCTCCACTGCTTTGTGGGCTTGGTATTGGACTTGCGGCTGCTTCTCGCATTTGTCTGTCAGTGTCTATGAAAAACTCCCCACCCTTTTCAGAATTGATATAAATCTCAGACATGAGAAGCTCCCCTCCCTCGTGGCCTTCAGAAAGAAGGCGAAATCTGCAGCAGACAGAATCTCTGATGCCACGTTCACGCCATGCCTCAAGCTTTCCCCATGGCTGCCAACTCTCAGGCCTGCAAACATCAGGGCGAACAATCAACCAAGCGCCTGGGTTGGACCTGGCTACCCAATCACAACCTGTTGATGGCACAAATGGAGTTGTTATGAAGGCTGCTGCAACAGCTGAGCCAGAGAGATCATGTATCTTCACCTTCCACCCCTTCCTTTCTCTTCTCTCTATCTTTAGGCCAGAACTGTCAGCAGAACCTGACCAATAAGTGCTCAATGGGTCCACCTGGGGCACCCTATCAATTCATTATAACTATCAAAAAATAATGTGAAATAGAAGTTCATCCTACTCAATTACATGACTAAGAGAGACAGAAATAAGACAATAGTACAAAAGCCCCTTTCATGTACAATATTTGTCATAGAGAGCAAGACCCCTGAGGCAGAAGCAAAAGTACCTTTTTGGAAAGATCATTTTAAAAGGTAATGTGAACCTACGTTTACCTTTTGTAAATTTTGTTGGTGGTTAGATGGATCATCAAGAAAGATCACTGGCTTCTCTTTCCAATTATATTATAATGCAGAAAATTTTAATGCTACTTTCACTCAAAAAATGCATGTCACCCCAAATTCCATCTACCTAAACAGATGTAGCCAAAACTACACCAATCATGAAGCTTACCCGTCCTACAAGAATCTAAAGCTAGCAAAGCCTTTTGAAAACTTAATCAGAATATTAAAATTTTCTCAAGATATCAATATTAAATACTCTCTCCTTCCCTATAAAAAGAAAGCATTTTGAAATGACACAATTATTATGAAAAATGTAAATATAACAATCTTCTTAGAATGTCTTTTACTTTTCATAAGAAATGGCACAACTTTTAATAACAATCTTGTTTGATTTCTAAAAAAAAGAGGGTGAAGATATAATAGGAAATAAAACTTTCACTTTTGGAAAGTTTCATCTATATTAGGAAAACCCAAAAAAAGGAAAAGCTGTGATATGTTGTGGCTTGAAGGGAGTACTTTGGAATAAAAATCCTTTGTCCCACTCTTAGTGTTTCACTTCTTTTTTTTAAATGACATGTGTCACGCTGTAAGTGGAACATAAAGTGTAACACTCCGAGTGGGACAGGATTTTATTCACTTCATTTCTTTTTCTTTTTCTTTTTCTGGATTACAAAATTCAGATAAGAAGTACCAAATTTGTTAGAAAAGAATGAGAGCAGGTTGCAGCTTTTTGAAGGTTTACACAATTGATGAAAGTAGAAGAGATCATGTAAATAATATCACCTTTCACGACTAAACTTGCAACTGAAGATTGGCTGCTTAATGGAGCCTTGAAGCTGAACTATTTGAGGACTCAATTTGGTCACATCTTCGAACTGGAAAACATATCTTGGATCAGGGTCCAGTTTCACTCTCAGATGAAGCTCTGCTCCTGGTCTTCCACTCTCCTGCTTGCTTTTGCCAATACCTATCCAACCATTGTAAAGAATCACTGGCCTCCCATTACCCCATTCGGGACTAACCTCCAGTTTAAATGTTCCAATCTGCTGCCTCTTGGTGCCTACACCACAATGGGACCCCTTCCTTCCTGAAAATACAGCAATCTCCAAACATGCATGAGTGCTATAGAAACAGCCAGGTGCCAACAATGCCTTCAGATCAGATTCATCAAGATAAAAGCTTGAGGCAATGCTGTGAGAATCAGGTGTTGCTTCAGGAGAGGTTACTAAGGGTACTGGTGTTGTCTGCATAGGGAAACCTCGAAGACGAATTTCACATGAACATGGTGAAGAGACTACATGAATTCCAGAATTCACTGAGTTCAAAGCTGCCCCAGGAATCCTCAGTCCCAATGAGCCAATAGACAACCTAATAAAAGCCTGAGGATCCATTATGGTCACAAATCTTTTGCCATTGTAGATTTATTCTTGAATAGGTCAAGAACCCTGTGGCATCAGGAGACACATGGAAATTAGGATATAAACAAAACCGATACTTCCATTTATGTTGACATCAAAAGTATCAGGTATTCATGAATTCGATTTTCCTATTCTTAAGGTTCTATTTCAACCAAAGATTAGCAATCTGCAGCAAGAAACAACCACTTAAAAAAAGGTCTAAAAGAAGAGTGTTGAATAGGAGCCATCAGAATTGAAGTTCATAAAAGTAATATGGGTGATAAGTTGGTGTGGTATAAAATGTCATATTCCCAAACTATCAACATGTGATAGATCGTTGAAAATAAGAGGTTGCACTTTGACCAAAAAGAAGAAACAGGTTACACCATTTGTATTGAAATTAATCACATTTTTATGTACCCAAAGGCCCACACATTGATATGACTTTTTTCAAAATGGAATTTCTTGACCATTTTCAATTTTTCATCCATCAAGCAGCCTGCCAACTCATGCTAATTACAACTAATTTCTACAACCAATCAACAAATCGCAAGTATCATCATCAGTGCAAGAAAATAGGAATTTATCGTATGGGCCTTTGTTTGAGCCTCTCAACCCAATTTCTCCACTAAATTACTAAGACACACAAAATTGCTTTGCACTTTAAAAAGTCTGTTAGTGTGTTCTTTTTAAGTGGCATTTGTCAGTTAAAGGATCACTGTTTTTATTACCTAGGAAAAATTTTGTATGATCCCTACAATAGTAAAAATACAGGTTAACATCAGGCAAGGGAGATTGCAAACCATATGGACATCTAACAACCTGAAAACTATGTGCTACTAAAATTTCAGTGTCCAAGCAGAGTTAAGATCCATGAGCAAAAGACAGCACAAGATTTTTAGTTCATTTTATCTTTTCTAAAAGATTATTCAACTAGGATTTCTAAATAGTTATACAAGTAGTTGGGACGCAGAGAAGCAACTTACAAAAGCTTGGTTTTATACAGAAATGGCTAGAATAATTCATTAGAAGTTGGAAGAAACAAAAGATAAGTAGAAGGGAGTGTGGATCACAACTTTTGCAGAAAGATATAAAAAATAGAAGTGGCTTACTATAAGGTTATTGAACAGTCATTAGAACTTTGAAGTAACTGATTATTATGTGGTGACAATCTTTTGTAAAATATTTTAGTATATGTTTATTGTTTGGAACCAGCATTGAGGTTCACCAATTCCTACATTATGAAATTCTGCACTAGACCAACATATCACCAAAAAATAGACCACCATCACTACTAGTACCTCGGTGCGTTTAGATGGTAAGAGCCAATATAGAAGCTTTGCTCAATGCCTTTATCTAATTTTTCCATTAAGAAAGATAAAATGTTGCACGTTTGAATTAGGGATTACTTTATATTTCCTTAATACTTTCTTATTATCCAAATTCAAATCAAGTGCATGGGATCAATCAAAGAAGGAAGAGCTGAGACTCATTGGTGATAGAATGCATTGTTTAATCTTAGGTGAACCAATGAGGAACATTGCCTAATAGACAAAGAAAGGAGCAGCTTTAATATCATGAAAGGAAGATCCCAAACCTACCAACCAGTATAAAATACAGTGTTTAACTTTGTGAGGCCACAAAGGTCCATATTCCATCATCCATCATTGATGTGTAATATCAAAAAGGAAAATCATTTCCAGGAGTTTGTCATAAGCAGTAAGCAGACTGGCAATAATTCTTTGCACTAAACAGAAGCAGAAAAACTGTGCATCATTGACACAATGTTTAAATAATTAATTTCAAGTTGTTTGTACCAAAGGTAACTTCTGTTTTGGCTTCTGCATACATAAGTATGAAATATAATAAACATGAACAGATCTTGCTTTCTTGTCTAAAAGTCTTTTTGCTTCTTGGCAAAATTTAAAGAAAAGAATATGCTTAATAATTCATTGAGAAAAAAAAAGACATCTCAAAGACTATTATTTATTTTTATTTATTTTCCTTCTAATACTCCAACGAATTATATGCAACCTAGATATTTTATCCAAATTGGGCACATCAACTAGTTTCTCATAGAAGGGAAGCAGTATTAGAAACCTAAATATATTGGTATCAAAGCAGGCTGAGAATCAAATCAGCTTCTATCTCGGGGAAAGGTAAGGTATCTCTTTTGAACTTTTTTGTAAGGGTTGGACTAAGCATACAAGACCCTCTTTGTCAAATACTTCCATCCCTTAAGTGGTTTTAATATATGTCTTTCTGTTGCAGGCTTCTTATAATTTTCCTTATGGATGTGGAATCATCTCTTAGAAATTAGTAATCTTCAATGACGAAATCCCTCTGCTTAATTTTGCACCAACATCATAAAAGCAGGATAATTCTTGTAATTGATTCATTAACATTACTTTATTTTTCACACCATAACTGGACCTTATGTTCAATTTTTAAAGCAGAGAAAAAAAAAAAAACTAAAGGGAAGAAGAGAAGATGAATTCTTCAACGTCAGAGTTTTATTTTGCTGTTTTGAGTCTTATATCATGAGAAACTCAACTAAGTGGAGCTTCTAGTATAATCCGTCCAAGTCCCATACCAATAATCTCAAACTTTGGTGTGGTAAGTGGGTAAACAACCAAAACACTTCAACAAAACTGATGCACCCAAAAGATAATGGATATAAAAGCAAGTACTATAAGCAGCAATTAATTTTGATTCAAACCAAGTAGTTAGCTTTAGCCCACATAGAAAAGAAAAAGAAACTTTAAGTTTACTAAGAAATGGGTAATCCACCAAAAAAAAATCCCAACCAAAAGTAGCTCACTACTTAAGCTTAAGCACAAACAAAACCAATAATAAACACAAAACAACTGAAGGGAGTACAGAAAAGAAAAACACAAAAAGACCCATAAATAATCTTACCTTTATAGTTATATATGTCCAGTTCTTGTTCACAACAACATTTGAGATCACTTCACTTGTGTCTGTATCAAAACAAAGTGTTGGGTTTGGCTCTCTCTAAAGACTAAACTCAAAAGTAGTTAAAGAAAAAACAAAGGAATGTGGGAATTGCAATAATGGTAATAATTGGTGGAGGGACTAATTAGTTGAACAAACAAATTAATTAATACAGATCCCATAATGAGCTCTGTGTTCCATCTACTATAACTACAAACAAACTATATATATATATAACTATAAAAACAAAATAGTCTTATTAGTAGTAATTTAAATCAAAGAATATGACCCCTAACTTACTTTATAATAATAATAATAAGGAATGTTACATTAGACTGTGCACCGATCACGAGGAGAATAGCTGAAGAAGAGGAGAAAAAATGCTGTTTGTCTTTCTTTTACACTAAGCTCTTGCATTATTTGTCACGAAACAGACGGCGAAATTAAAGGGAAATTTTTTTTTGTTTTGTTTTGTTTTATAGTTTTTAAAGCGATGAAACTTGAGGTGACGAATGACTACGTTATATTTATTTTTCTAATACTAGTAACATTGTGGCACAGTTATAAGTATATTTTAAGAATAAATAGCGGTATGGAAGAAAATGGAAGATAGAGAGAGAGAGGTCGTGAATACAGCTGTAATGAAGCAAATGTCTATGGCGGAAAAGAGAGGAATCACTATCATACACACATATGCATGACTTCATCCTATTTAATAAATATTTTCAATTACTATTAAAAAAAAAAAAAATGATGACATGTTGAAATCAAAGGTCTCTAAAGTCATTGCACATTTGTCCTTAGACCACCTAATAATCGCCCATGTTCACAATGATGGGCAGAGAGCCTTGTAAGATCCAGCTCAGTTAATACTTCCCTCGTATTTTTAATCCAACTACTCTCATGGGGAATCTAGGCAGTGCTGTATTGGACTTCTTGGTCTAGGATGTGACTTAAATTTAGAGATCTTAGGTTCAATTTGCTACACTATCGATTCATGAGGTTTTTTGGATATCCCATACATAATGAATGGAATAGTATGATCAAAGAATGAGACATCGTTTCCTTATATCCAAAAAATAATAGTGTTTCCTTCTTTCTCTCTTTTATTTTTCTTTTTTAAACATGTCATGCAAATATATATGTAATATATCTATATATTTTTATATAATATATTAAGTTGAAAATTCAATAAAATATCTATGTTAATTTTTTGTTTAAATGTCCTTCCAATTTATAAAATTTGTATTCCATTAAAATTAATTTCAGTCTATTCTACTAACACTCATTTAAAACTACCTCCATCTTGTTTCAAAATAATATAAATTTTCTTATAAAACTTAATGTTGATTTATGTAGAAACTTAAATAGCTTTTCTATCATGTTTTAAAAGATTAACTATTCCTTTTTAATATATTTTCATAGTAACTCAAATTTCATAATTTATTTGAAAAATGTAAATATTAAAAGCCTTATAAACAAATTTTTCATTATAGAGTAAAATTTAAGCATATAAATAGGTCAACAAACGACCATTCTCTTCTTCTTAACTAAAATATAATCTTCAAGAATGAACCATTTGCATTTTGTTTAAAATTAGATCTTTATAATTAAGCTTTTTATTAAGGGAAAAGTATAAAAATCCCTTTTGGATTATCCTTAAAACACAAAACCCCTGAAATTTTGATGTAACCCTTAACCCTATATGATATTGTTTTATGTGTAAACCACTAAACTTCTATTAAATAAACGAAGAGTTGCTCATATGATAACACGTGTCTATATTTAGAGTTACATTTTCACATAAAATAATACCACATGCATGCGATTTTGTATTGCGCCAAAGAAACCTAGGGAGTAAAGTTCTACATGAAGAATGGCTTACATATATATAATACCACCATTTCAGGGGTGGGGGTGTTAAGTAGTTATACTCAAAACCTTAAAAAGTTTTACTGTTCTTAGGGAAAACCACATAGGGTTTTGTATATTGTTCCCTTTTTATAAGAGTTAATAAAAAATTAAAAAAATCATCAATAAACATTAAACTTAGGTAAGAACGTTTATTATGTATCTAATTTTATTTATTCTTAAATCTATATATATATACACACACTAGACTCATCGCATGCACTTTGCGTGTGCAATTATGCTTTTTTCTTTTTCTTTTTCTTGATTTAGTGTTATAGTGTTTAAAAGTAGTATATAAATAATTGTGTGTATTTTTTTTTTTTTAAAAGAAAGAAGTAAGGTAACATGGAATAATGTTTAAAAATGAGATACAGATGGTGTCCTAAGTTTTAGGCCGAATGGAGAAGATAAAGGAAAAAGTCTAAAAATTATGAACAATAAATTACTTTTTTAACCAATATGTGTTTTAATTTAAAATTATTTAACTAAAAGATGGAGATATTTTAGAGAGTTTAATAATTTGTATGAGGATATTTTAGTACGCAAAATGTTAAAACTCAAACTGGGAATCCTGTTATTAATAGTACTAGACTCATTACAAGTGCTTTGCGATGCAACAATGTTCTTTTTTATTTATTTTTATTTTTTAGTTTAGTGTTATAATGTTTAAAAGTGATATATAAATAACTTTTTTTTTAAAGAAAGAAGTAAGATAATATGAAATAATGTTTAAAAATGAGATAGAGATAGTATCCTAAATTTTAGGCCGAATTGAGAAGATAAATGAAAAAAACCTAAAACTTAGGAACACTTAAATTACTCTTTTAATCAGTTTGAGTTTTTTAATTTAAAATTATTTAACTAAAAGATAGGGATATTTTAGAGAGTTTAAGAATTTGTGTGAGGGTGTTTTAGTATGTAAAATGTTAAAAACCAAATAGGGAATCCTATTATTAATAGTACTAGTCTCATCACATGTTCTCTGCGTGTGCGATGAGACTCTTTTTATATTTTTGGGTTTAGTGTCATAATTTTCTATTCTAATGTCATAAATTTTAGAGGCTTGCCAATCAAAGAATTTCCAATGGTGAAAAATTAGCAATTTAGTTTGGACATTTGAGGTCAAAAAATTTGTAAGTAAATAAAAATTGAAGCAAATAACCATAGAGACTCAAACAATAAAAATTGACTAATGACCTTGTTTTTCACGGAAATCTCCCCTTATTTGAATTTCTTATTTTCATGTCCTTAATGGACAACCCAATTCCTATAAAATAAAGTAAATAATTACAAAATTACAAAAATAATGCCAAAGAAAAAAAAAACTATTTGACACGTGTCTTTACTCATAAAATGGATGAATACAACAAATGATAACTTCTAATGAGAATTAAAAGGATAAAAAAAAGGGTAAGAAAATGGTGTCATCCCTTGACCATTTTTCATTGTCTAACTTTGATCCCATTTGATCCTTAGTTCTTTAGTTTTGCCCCCCATAGAACCAAATGTACAACAACGACAACTGCTCCAATAATCCTGAAAATAGTTATATACAATTTTTATTATTCCGAAAACTTTTCCTACAATTTTCTTAACAAGTAAATCAAAATCTCATACAACAATCCAAAATCATATGAGCAATAATCAAAAAAAAAAAAAATATATATATATATATATATATATATATTTAAGAGAATGACCTGGAAGGGACTACTCCTTATGGAGAAAGAGAGAGGTTTTGTTTTTTTGTTTTTTTTTTTTTTTTTTTTTTTTTTTTTTTTTTTTTTTTTTTGAGATTAAACCATAGGAAGAGAGGTATTTATAAATGTAGTAACAAACCCCAAACAATAGTTTCAAATGAGAGTGCCTAATTTTAAGGGATATGGATAAGGGGTTAAAGTTTCAAATTGTAAAGAAAAATTTTAACTATCTTATTTTTTAATAAAATTTTAAAAAATAGTATCTGTGGGGACCAGTCAATCAACAGACCCATTAAGGTCAAGATCGTTGGGCCTGTGGCCCATCCGAGGATGCAAATCCGTCCGAGGAGGCCCAAGTTAGGTCGTAAGGGTAACCACCGAGGGGGGGTAGTCAATATCACGAAAGTAGAGTTCTGTATTCATCCGAGGACACCATACTCCTCGACAGTATGCGTCCGAGGACGATCAGGACGCGGTCTTGTTACAATCGGACCTCGGAACTATGTCACCACTGAAGATGGGATAACAGACCAAGGGTAAGAAAGAAAGGGCAAACAAATATCTATAACTACAGCTGCCTCCGCATTAATTGCCTCTCAACCAACTCTCTGGCCGCATTAATATGGAGGTGATACCTGAACAGTAATGAAGCAGCCTTACAGCTGCCCATAAGAAGTTCCAGGAGGCGCTAGATGGGACAAAAAGAAATCTCCCGAACCTAATCTACACGTGTGTGGTGAGGATGGAACACAGAGGGTGGTATATAAACTGAAAGAAGAACACGCAGAAAAGGGAGGATCGAAAGGAGAAAAAAGGGAAGAAAGAAAAGCAAAGACTGAAGAAGAAAAACGTGAAAAGCAAAAGAACTGTATCTACTACAAGAGAAAAACCGATTGTTGTGCCAGCTCTGGGCCTTCAATATACGTGAGGGCGAATCTTTTCATTCTACAAAAGTTAATCTAGTTCTTAATACCCACGCTCTACAAATTCTATTGTTTGGACCTGTTTACGTGCGAACCCAATATCCTTTTTGGATCGTTACAAATCGAGTCCTTACAGTATCTATTATTTGTTTTTAGAGATAGTTACGGTATTTTGGTAGGATTTTTTTTTTCGTTATATTTTTTAGAAACTTTTTTTCCTTGTATTCAAAATGATAATTTTTAGTTTTTTTTTTTTTTAATAATTAAGCCTATCTAATTGATGTGATAATTGGATGGAGTGGAATAAGAATAAGTAGTTTTTTTTTTTAGAAGAAGTAACCGTGTATGTAATTGAATTTTTTCTTTTCTTTTGGATAGATGTAATTTAAGTTTTTTTTTTTTTTTTTTTTTTGAAGAGGATGTAATTTAAGTATTTGAATTCAAATAAATAACAAATACATTCCATAAATAAATAAATAAAATAGATAACAAATACAAATAGTTAGGAATCATTTGGAAGAAGTAACCATGAATGTAATCGAAGTTTTTTTTTTTTTGGGGGGGGGGGGGGGTAGATGTAATTGAAGTATTTGAATTCAAATAAATAAAAAATACATTCCATAACCAAAAAAAAAAAATTGATACAAATAGGAATCAGATAACAAATACAGATAAGAATCAAACATTTGAATTCAAATGGGTGGTGAGAATAACGTTTTTTTTTTTTTTTTGTAGGAAAAAAAATAAACTAAAGGGTATGTTATTTTAAATTTTGTATGAGGATATTTTGGTATACCAAAAATTGAAGACGAAACAGGGGAATCCTGTTATTAGTAGTGTGTGTATATATATATGGGGTCTTATAAGCTCATATTTTGATAATAGGGTAGAAGCTTGTGATATGGATTTGATGAGGGGAAAAAAAAAGAGGTAATTATCCTTAAGAAAGGTAGAAGAAAGCAAATGAATAGACCTAGGCTCACCTATATGCAAATTAAAAGTTGTATTAGGTTGGAGCTTGTACCTAACTTTGATATGCTTTTAAACCTTTTTTATTTTTTTGCATTCACAATTCTCAAATATAATCATTCTAATATGCTACGCTATTATATTGTAGGAAATAAACTGCTGATACACTAAAAATTAGTGAGTCAATCATCCAAACAAAAGCATTCGAAGATCTGCAAAAAGTAAACACATAATTAGAAGACACTATTGTAGTGTCGATCTAAGCTTCTTTGATACTTAAGTTAGGAACTCACAAAAACCCAAGAAATCAAAAAATAGATTAGTTCTAGGGCTTTTGACTCGTACATTCTCTGATACCTAAGTTAGAAATTCACAAAAACACAAGAAATCATAAAATAGAGTAGTTTTAGGGTTTTTCACTCATACCTCATAACGAAGAAGGTCTAGGGCTTCTTCTATTAAAAAAAAAAAAAAGAGAGAGGCTTGGGGTTTATATAGGAGCCTAAGTTGACCCTCTTCCCACTCTCCACTTTCCATAGTGGGATCATGGTGGTAAATGGTGGCAAGATCTTTGGAATTCATACTTGCAATTGGTGGGTGAGTATCTCATGCATGAGGCCTGTCGTTTCCATGAGTGGAAAAAGTATTTTGTATCAAATCATACCACGTCATCAATATCAAAACCCAATAAATGAGAGACATGTGTATAAAAATAACTACCCAATAACACATGTCTTTTCATTTGTTAGTGAGGTAGTTTTTCATTTGTTAGTGAGATAGTTATTTTTTGCTAACATGTCTCATACTTGTTTGATTTTGATACCGCAAATATTATATCATTTGATACCAAATACTTTCTCCCATGAGTTATAATCTCATCACAATGTTGTTATCCAAGTAGTAGGACAAACAAAGCTGAATGGTATGGATAAAAGGCTCCCTGGGATTTTTGTTGGACGAATTTACTAAAGGTGCTAGATAGAATTCTCCACTAATGTTTGGTTTAATGGTAAAGTCAGGGTCGGTTCTAGTATATGGGTAATTATTGAGTACTCCTAGAGTACCATAAATGCGTTCTTCCTCTTCTCACATAACTATGAGTCCCACTAATTAAATTTATGGTGAAACCCACAATTCATGTGAGATGGGAAAGTACGCATTTATAGTATTCTTGGAGTATTTAATAATTTTCTCTAGTATATAGGCAACTAAGGCAGTTGCCTAAATTCCCAAATAAAAAAGGTCATTCTTTTAACTAATATAATATAATATATTTATATTATATTTTAATTAAGACCCATTTACCCTTTTACCAAGATTAAAAAAAAACTAAGGCCCCTTTTATTAGTTAATAAAATGCATTGTATATTATAAAGAGCCCTACTGTAACCCAAAACAATAGATAAATAAATTTTTATTTATGCAAGTTTATATTACAAAATAAATTTTTATTTGTGCAAATTTATACTACAAAGTGACTACATCATTTAGTAAAGGTGCAATCTTACTTTTGATAAATTAGCCGTATTTTTCTATACTTTAAATTTTATTTTAGTTAAATTATAATTTTTTATTATAAATTGTGTTTCATTTATTTATAATTTTTTTAATTATAAATGTCTACTAGAAAATATCCATCTAAATATGAAAAACTTAAATAAATAAAGGGAGAGAGAAAACTAGAAAAAAAAAATTGAATCTCAAAATTCAAAAGGCATCTAAAGATAAATTTGTCATTAATATTAAACATGACACAACAAAATTAGGTGAAAAATATAACAAATGAAAAAGAATCCATTGAAAAGATTTAAAAGATAATAATGCAAATAGTCATAATTAAATAAATATTATTTAATTAATATTTAAATGTATAAAATAAAATAAAAAGGCACACTTAAAGTTTTCACCTTGGTTAAGCCAGCCCTAGGTAAAGTAAAATCATCACTTAATGGATGTCATAGGTTTCAACTCTCATCTATAATATATATATATATGGTTGGGTTCAAATTACACCTGGTGTAACTTTAAGCAATGTGACACTATCCAATATTTTTTGATCAGATGTGAATTTTGATAAATCTACCGCTAGATTTTATTATATTCGCATATTCTCCATGCTTACAAAATTTAAAGATGATAAAAATCAATAGTCATGTCATCAATCAATTGTTTAAATTCAAGATTTTGTAGTTTAAAATAATATATAAAAGATAAGTTCATGAATCGCACGGTAAATTACATCCGATTAGCATGAAAATTGGCATACATATTATGAACATATAAAACATGTAATTCAACGGTTGAATTTTCAAATTTTGAATTTAATAACAAGTTATTAGGTGGTGTAACATTGCTTAGAACTACACTAGGTGTAACTTGAACTCAACCTCTCTCTCTCTCTCTCTCTCTCTCTCTCTCTCTCTCTCTCTCTCTCTCTCTCTCTCTCTCTCTCTCTCTCTCTCTCTCTCTCTCTCTCTCTCTCTCTATATATATATATATATATATATGTTAAAGATGGACCATTATTGTATTACAAATTGATTGCTCTAGTTATCGTAAATTCACAAAAAAAAAAAAAAAAAAAAAAGCAAGAAAAAAAAAAAGATTTTGACATATAAATTTTTTATAGTCTCATGAATCGAAACCTCATAATTCAAAATGCATTTCGTATAACTCGAAAATTCACTCACAAAAATATATTAATGTAGATCCTCTAAGTTTGTATCATATAAGTAATGTTTAAAAATATATTAATGTAAGATCTTAGATTGGAGCTTATACCAATTAACATTGATTTTTCTTCTAAAAAGAATTAACATTGATTTGCTTTTTGCATTTTTTTTTTTCTATATTTAGTATTCCGTTAATTTTAATTTTGAAAATTCTCAAATCTAACCTAATTGTAAGAATAAACTACAAAAACAAAATAATTCTTTCTATTCCTCACAATCCATCGTCTTCAATTACATAAATTAAATACCTCTACTTTATTCCTAAAAAGTATATACCTGTACTTTATTCCTAAAAAGTATATACCTGTACTTTATTTTGAAAGACACAATATAAACACAACTTTTTTTTTTTTTTAGAAACTAAAATAGTTGAGTTACAAGACTTTTTGTGACAAATGCAACTTTTAAAACTTTTAAATCTATCTAGAGGGGACCGTTCCTATTATGAATTTGATCGTTTCCATTTATCAGTTATCACAAAGTGCACTCACAATATAATATTAGACATCTCCGATAAAATAAAAAATAAGGTTAAAAGAACAACCTCAAATGAAAAGAATAGTCACATACAAATTCTTTGTAGCCTCATTTAATAATAAAAATAATTAATAATAAAAAATAATGCATGTATATATAGAGGGAAATGATCTTCTCCAATTGAATCATTCAACCACTGAAAAGGGTGGTCTAGTGGTTTTGGCGTAAAATGCAAGAGTGCAGCGTTGCTTGAGGTCCCATGTTCGAACGCCAATGGGCGGAACGTGGGAATTCCCTCCTTCAACTAACCCAAGGATACTAGCCTTCTAGTGGGACTTGGGTGAGGTTTGTTGTCACCCCGAACAGTAATAGTTATAACTCAATCTAATATTCTACAGTGGCGAGTAGCCTCATTTAATAATAAAAATAAATAATAATAAAAAAGAACGCATATATATAGAGGGAAATGATCTTCTCCAATTGAATCATTCAACCACTGAAAAGGGTGGTCAAGTGGTTTTGGCGCGAATGCAAGAGTGCAGTGTTGCTTGAGGTGCAATGTTCGAACCCCAATAGGTGGAACGTGGAAATTCCCTTCTTCAGCTAGCCCAAGGGTACTAGCCTTCTAGCTAGTGGGACTTGGGTGAGGTTTGTTGTCACCCCGAACAGTAATAGTTATAACTCAATCTAATATTCTATAATGGCGAGTACCCTAATGATCACGCCCATGAAGGTCTGCCACAATAGTTGCCCCCACTCACCTATTTGACACATAGCATTTATTTTATTTGTAAACGTCACATGTCTTCTATCTAAACAAAAATTGGAGGATTTAATGGTAATGCACATTAGTATCAAATATATAACTTTTCATGATCTCCAAGTTTAATATAATTATAAATTTCCATATCTAACTACTTTTTGTTTTCTAAGCATTCATAAATTTTCAGGTAATTAAAAAATAGTTTTAAACTACAGAAATTTGTTTTTTCATAGGCAGCATTAGCTAGCCAGCGGCATGCGCGGGACAGAAAAAAGGCCCACTTTAATTTGTCTCTTACTTTTGAAAGGCTTTTGTGTTAGGGGTGCCCTAAAAACAATCCTAGTTCTAGGCCCTGTGTGAGAAATTGACTTTAAACTTAAAACCTATTCAAAGTTCTAACTTCTAACAGCCAAATATTTCATTAAAATAATAATAATAATAATAATAATAAACAATAAAATGTAGCACAAAATAGAGCAAGCTTTTGAGAACTTGACTTAAGTCTAGTGCTTTAGTTGTGCTCATGGCACGCATTTATTTTTTACTACATGTCATCATTATAACAGATCTAATATAATGTACGTCTGTACCTACTGGACTAAGCTTTGCCCTTTCGAGCAAGGTGCTCATTATATTTAAATTTTAAATGGATAGATTCAACTCTAAGTATTGGCTGTATCCTAGTCAGCAAAAAAAAAGTATAGGCTGTATCCTATATATGCAACTTGCAGCTCTTCCAACGTCAAGTTCGAATAGATAAGATAACCTTAGTAACAGTACTAATAATTGATAGTCTCATAAGTTATAATCACATCTAGCTTGACTTAGATGACAAAAAAGACATTAAACAAAATTTCAAAGTTAAGACGTAAGATGGTTGACCACCAAGGCTCATCTCATGTATAAAATTGGGGAAAAAAACTTTACATCCTTAAAAGTGACTAATAATTTTTTTTTAATGATATCAAAATACAACCGACGTATTTGCCATTAGACAAAAACTTAGGTTAGTTTTTTAAGTGTAATACATTAAGATTTCTAATTAAATTTAAAATAATACATAAACGTATTGAATTTAATTGTTCTAAAAAAAAAAAAAACAACATTTTTTGTATTTCATTGATTAATGCAAATATGTGTTTGAATTTAATTGAAAATTTGTGCCTAATGAATTGTACCTGAATTTTTTTTCTTCTTAGTTCTTATTTATTTTGGTATTCTATAAATTTGCGTAAATTATTCCTACTAGAAAACGACCTAGGTTAGGAGAAGGGAAGCTAACTTTTGGCACCAAGAAATCTATTGGTCCAGAGAGAGAGAGAGAGAGAGAGAGAGAGAGAGAGAGAGAGAGAGAGAGAGAGAGAGAGAGAGAGAGAGAGAGAGAGAGAGAGAGAGAGAGAGAGAGAGAGAGACCCCTTCACTACAGAAAAATACATAAAATATTTGGAAATACTAATCCTAGTCATAAAACAAGAGATTTCTTTTTTGGGTAAACAAAGTATAATCATAAATTAAACAGCTGATATAGAGCTGGGACAAAACATCTCATAATATATGCCCAAGTTGTCATAATAAATTAAAATACAAATGTCCACAAAGGACTATCAAATAGAACATAATCCTAGTGTAATTCAGTTCCATTTCTAGTTAGAGTATCCGCACATTGATTAACTTCAAGGAAGTAGTGGTTCATCTTCACCTTCGGCATCTAACTAAAGAGGTTCTTGCAATCCGTGATAAGAATTGCATAATGTAAATTGTTGCTATAAGAGTTAGTTACCCATTCAAAGGCTACCTTTGCATTAATCTCAATTTATATTGCCAATAAATTTAGATATATACACATCAACACTAATAGCTACACCTATAAATCGGGCAAAACCCATAATCCATTGACCTCTATTGTCCTAGATTACTGTTCCACCACTAGCTGGCCTAAGATTGCCTAATTGCCTAAGGAATAACTATTCGTATTAATTTTGTGCCAACCATCCACAGGTTTATTCCATCTCAATCTAACATAGTGCTTGCTCTTGATCATGCAAGATTGAGCATCACAATAGAAATATTCAATAGCAAGGTGGTTCACTTCTCTTAAACAATCCTAATTAACAAGAGAATTTTTAAAAATCACTTTATTTCTATGAAGCTGAAGATGCCCAACAAATTCTATCCACACCAAGAGGGAAAAGAGGCAAGCTTGATTAGAAGTAAGAGATCCTATGGAAATTAAAGGAGCATAGGTTGAGATTCCATGCCCCCTCAACTCCAACATCCTTGATCAAAAGATTATCCTCTTCAAAGGAAAGCAAACTAGAAATTAGGTTTCTAATTGCCCCAATGGATAGCCATTTATCGAACCAAAACATTAGGGCACTAAAGTTTTGGTTCAATAATTGGCTAAGTGGCTATTTAATTAGAAACCAAATTTCAGGTTTGCTTGATTTTATCAACTTATCATTCTCCCCCAACACCCCCCCCCCCCCTCCTATCTATTTAGTCTTCCAAACTTACCTTTATCTTGCAAAATTGTGTGCATTATAAATTTTACATTCTAAAAATATTCAAGCCAAATATAATGAATATTCTATTATGATTTTCTTTATTTTTGTAAGAGATTGTATGTCATCTGCTTGATCAAATTTAAAAACAAAAATTTACATTCATAAAAACAAAAATGAAGTCCCAATAGAAGAGGGAACATAATGCCTATTTCAAATCTATGAAAAAATGAGCTAGAAACCAAGGAGGAGAGGAATGAAGTTACAGTACGGCTTCAATCACTTCATTGGAGTCTCCTTCAAAGATAACATAGCATGGCTTATGGAAAAGTAAGTTTAATTGCTGGGTTGTAACTTGGGCTTCACCTTGAGCTAGGGCAGATTACTAATAGAAATAGGCAATAGGGCCAATATGAAAACAAAACCAAACATGAAGTGCCAATAAAAATTTTGAAATTTAAAGAGGTAGAATGAAAACAAGATCAAACTTTAAGGGCCAAAAGTATACTTTAATAAAAAACTTTTTTGTGAATATACACATAACTCACTTTGCAAGCTAAATTCACACCAAAAATGGTCGTTTTTTATTCACTCACATTAAAAAGGGTGGTGATCCAGAGAGAGAGAGAGAGCTAAACTAAACACTAATTGAACATTGGGGAGGAGCATACATGCTCATTATCACTATTAAATTACTGATTTTTCAAAAGTTTAAACTATTAAAAAATAATAAATTTAATCATTTAACATATATCGAAAATGATCTAAATTTCAGAGATCAATGGCTGGTAAAATTCCACATGTCAACAATATATGGCCACTGCTTATCACAAAAACTATGGCATATGCCAGAATATTCAGTTAAATATTTTATATATATATATATATATATATATGAAGGACCTATAGCAGCGTTTTACAAACGCCACTATAGGACTTGGTCTTACACGAGCCTATAGTGGCATTTGTAAAACACTGCTATAGCCCAGCACCAAAAAAAAAGTTAAAAAAAGAGTCCAGCACAAAAAATAAATAAAAAATTAAAATAGGGGACCTATAGTGGTGATCTCAATTTCAAACGCCACTATTGGTTCTAGGTCTATAGCAACATTTGCAAACGCCACTATAAGTCTAGCAAAAATAATTAGAAAAAACATTAAAACCCACCTAGCCCCACTCCCATATCTCTCCCTTGTCTACAAGCCAAGCCTCATATTTCCTTTCTCTTTATTTTTTTTTCTTTCTTTCTTTTTCTCCCTTATCTCCACTCCTCCATCTTTCTTCTATTCTTTTTCTTTCACTCTTCTTTCACTTCACACCTGGATTGATTCTTTTCTCTTCCTCTCCATTTTCATTTTATTTCCCCAGTTTTATTTATGGTGGTGTTAATGTTTATGGGTTTTGGATTTGCAGATGGTGTTGTAGCTAGCTGATTTTGTTCAAATTTGTAGATAAAGTTAGATGCCATTGGTTGTATAGTTGTAGGTAAGCATTTTTAAATATATAAAAATTTTAACAATTCTTTTGGTCTATTCCTTATTTGTTGTCAACTTTGCTTCGTGGGTCTCTAAGATTTCTGATTAATTTTTGTGAATTCTTTGGCTTTTTTTATTATTGATAGGTATAGAGATCTCAAGTGTGATAATATCTTTTTTAATAGAACCAATAAAGTAGTGAAAAATTCAAAATCTATTTGATGATTTCTTTTTGTAGGTTGTTCTTTGGTGGTTGAATGTGTTGGGGTGGAGTTGCTTTTTAATTTTTGCATGTGAGCATGTTGTGCTTGATTTTGAATTTTTTTGGGTGGGTTTGTGTTTCATTTTAAATTTGCTAGGCTAGCTATAATGTTTGTATTTTGTTTTATTTATGTTTTTTGTTTTGTATCTTTTAATTTAATTAAAATTTTAATTTTAATTAATTTAAAAAAAAAAACTTTTGATTACCAAAAATTAATTTTTGGTAATCAAAATTTTTTTTGTTGGTGGTCTTGGGCTATAGTGGCGTTTTTTATAGGGTATGGACCTATAGTGGCATTTTAAAACACTGCTATAACCTAATTAAATAAATTTGGCTTATAGCAACATTCTATGAACACCACTACCTATAGTGGCATTTATAAAAACGCTACTATAGCCTTTTTTAATTAAAAAAATGGGGCCTATAGTAGCGTTTCATAAATGCCACCATAGATCTATAGTCACGGTACAATAGTGGCATTTGTAAACACCACTATAGAAAACACTGCTACAGCCCGAATGGGCCTATAGTAGTGTTTTTAGGACCTATAGGTCCAATTTTTTGTAGTGCCTCTTGGTGAGGATAGAATTTGTTGGGCATCTTCAGCTTCATTGAAATAAAGTGATTTTTAAAAATTCTTCTGTTAATTAGGATCGTTTAAGAGAAGTGAACCACCTTGCTAGTGAAGATTTCTATTGTGCTTCTCAATCTTTCATGATCAAGAGCAAGCACTATGTTAGATTGAGATGGAATAAACCTGTGGATGGTTGGCACAAAATTAATACGAATAGTTATTCCTTAGGCAATTAGGCAATCCTAGGCCAGCTAGTGGTGGAACAGTAATCTAGGACAATAGAGGTCAATGGATTATGGGTTTTGCCCGATTTATAGGTGTAGCTATTAGTGTTGATGTGTATATATCTAAATTTATTGGCAATATAAATTGAGATTAATGCAAAGGTAGTCTTTGAATGGGTAACTAACTCTTATAGCAACAATTTACATCATGCAATTCTTATCACGGATTGCAGGAACCTCTTTAGTTAGATGCCGAAGGTGAAGATGAAGCACTACTTCCTTGAGGTTAATCAATGTGCAGATGCTCTAACTAGAAAAGGAACTGAATTATATTGGGATTATGTTCTATTTGATAGTCCTTTGTGGACATTTGTATTTTAATTTATTATGACAACTTGGGCATATATTATGAGATGTTTTGTCCCAACTCTATATTAGCTGTTTAATTTATGATTATACTTTGTTTACCCAAAAAAGAAATCTCTTGTTTTATGACTAGGATTAGTATATTTGATAAAAAGTTTTGAGATTATAAGAAGTCGACCATTTCCAAATATTTTATGTATTTTTCTTTAGTGAAGGGGTTGCCTCATGTCAAAACCAGTCGATCATCTCTCTCTCTGGACCTACCAGCATGTGCATCATGCACGAAGTTGTGGCCCTTGTGGGCTCCAATCTTAAGCCACTCTACTCCTAGGAACATGCGAAATGAAGAGGATTTTTTTTTTTTTTAAGGGAAATGCAAAACAAAAAGGTTTAGCACAATTTATGGATAAACTTAAAACAAAACAAAACCAAAAAAAAAAAAAAAAAAGGTTGAAACATATTAAAATTTAAAAATTGAAATACATAAATAAAAAAATAAAAAGGCTAAATAACAAAACCATGGGAGACGTGGTTGATGACTTAGAGGGTAGGGCATTGTAATATATGTTATATTATGTTGTGAGTTTTAATTAGTTCAATTAGTAAAGTATTTTATCGTCAAATAAAAAATAAAAAATTTAATTCCTACATATACACAAAATCAATTAATGTCTTGCCTTAATAATATATTTGATTCTAAAAAGAAATGGTATGTTATGTAAAAAGTCGTTTGCTAATATTATAGTATAGGTGTTGGGAAATTTAGACCCTGGTTGATAGAATTAACAAATTTTAAACTCAAGTTATTAATTAGATTTATTATGAATAAAGCTTGTTAAAACAAACAAACATCAATATCCTGTCAAAATCATGCACAGCGGAATAGTAAATAAGACAAGATATGATGACTCAGGAAAACCAATGAAAAAAACTAGTTCATAGTAAAAAAAAAAAAAAAAAACTGGGGTGGGGGGGGGGGGGGGGGGGAACCTTCCCGAAAAGCAATTCAATATAGTAAAGATAAATTTCATATCTGGTACAAAACCTTTGTCCCTAGATTTTACAATCCCCATAGATGAACTTATAGCGGAAACCTTCTACCGCTTCAGAATCTCTGAACTCTTCAATATATGAATGCCACCCTTTTGCACGGATCCCAGTACGTGACTAACTCCAGCAACTTAAAGATATTGCTAGCTGCAAAGTTCTTCACTTCATCAACAATGAAGATCAAGAAGTACTTGGTTACAAAACCTTAAGACGCAAAAGATGCAGTAACTTCTTATAAAGAAAATAAGACACTAGGTCACTTTTTGCATGTGTTTTTCATAATAACGGCCTTTAAAATAAGCTTTATATATGTCTAGAGTTGTGATAAAAGAAACCCTACACATACATGTCAGTTAGGGCCAAAAATCAAATTTGAAAATTCTGATTTCGTAGATCTCGACAGATTCAGTTTCTGTCGAGTTTCATTCTTAAATCTCAATAGATGCTATTTTTGTCGAGGTATCTGTCGAGTTTTAATAAACAGCTTTTCTTCACTTATTTCTTGGTCCAAGCTTCATGGCTTTAATACTTGACTTAAACTCTTGTTTCTCAAAGTACTAAACTCATCCTAGATTTAACCAATTACAAGTAAAGTACATTTTGTCAAAGGATTAGCCAATTACATAAAATATGTCCTTAACTATAGGTAATCAACCATACTTTATATTCAATAAAATAATTATAGCAAAATAATATTTCAATGAGGCTTAGACCAAATCAATTAGTCACACAAGGACAACATATGCCTCTTTAGAGTTAACCTACAACTTAAAAACTTGAAAAATATTGGCTAGATTAATTATCTATACTACTATTTAAGGGGCTTTCCCTGTTTGGACTGGATTTTTTTGTTCCAAAATACCCCTACAGCTAGACTAAATTGGAGGACAATCAAGTAAAATTATATTTCTAACTTTTAAACAACCCACTAAAAATTAACTTCACATCTACTAAACCACTACTAAAATTCAAATTTGCTACAAACACTCCTATTAAAATACGGCAACCAACCCTCCTCTTCTTCTTCTCTTTTTCTTCTTAAAAAAAAAAGTAATAATAATAATCTCGTTTGCAAGATCTCCTCTTTTTTTCCCCTCTCCTTCACTTTAAGTTGGTTTTTTAAAAAAACCTTACTTCTTTTTTATGGGGAAAAAACCCTTATTCTTATCTTCTTTTTTAAGTATTATCCTTATCCCATCATTAAAAAAAAAAAAAAATTCTTTTTTGCAAGATCTTTTTTTTTCCCCCTCTCCTTCATGTTAAGTTGGTTAAAAAATTAAAAAAAAAAAAAAAAAAAAAAAAAAAAAAAAAAAAAAACTCCATCAGGAAAACTGATCTCCATGTGCAAAACCAAAACCACCCTCCCTACTTACACAATCAATTGCAATTTCCTTAAAATAACTTCCTACTAAATATTACTAACAGCCCAGTAACTGGACACTGGTTACTAACCACAACAAACTTCTCCTAAACTTAAGCACCAAATATTGCTATCGAAATTTTAATAAAAATATATATTTAGCATGGTAATTTTTTTTTTTTCAAATGAATTCCAACTTCTCATCATCTATACTATTATTTAAGGGGCTTCCTCTATTTGGATTCCTCAATTTTGATACCCAAAATACCCTCAAATTTACCAGTTTATAAAACTTAAATAGTAGGGTTAGACATGTAAAATTACCAATTTAAAAGTCCTAAATTTTAGATAAATTTGAAAAAACATTGCCTATAAAATAGGAACACTTTACACTCCTGCTAACCTATTAATTCTAACACACTTTTCTAATATTTTATTCTTAAAAAAAAAAAAAAAAAAAAAACACAACTAATGAAATACCCTTAATTTAATGTAAACTTATCTTTATCTCTAAATCAAAAGAAATGGTTTAAAATCTTAAATTGATAAAAATTAAAAACAAAAAAGCCTAATGAAAAAAGCCACATTGTATCAAAAAAATTATCTACCATGTTCCTATTTTGGGGAAAAAAAAAATCCTACGTTTTATTAAAAAAATAATAAAATAAAAAAACTACCCCAAACACCCCCTTTTTTTTCTTTTTCTTTTTTCAAATTCAAAGTTTAAAAACAGTACAAGTTTTAGATAACTTCACATTTAAAAACTCAAGTAAAATATGCTAAAATTTCGGATAAAACTACCACTCTCCCATAATCACAAGTTAACAAAAAAATTTAATTGTAGTATAGATTAAAAAAAATTTAATTTTTCAAAATTCTTTCTTATTCCTTAACTAACCACCGATATTGCCAGCAAAAAAAAAGTTAACAATTGGATAAGATAAACTACAATGAACTTTCGCTTTAAAAAAAATCCACCTACAAATTCTCATGAAAACAACTTCAAACTTCCACCCATTATCATTAAGTAGTTATAATGTTCTCCCTCCATCCCTATCCTCCATAGCAACAACTATTTTTGTACGTAGCCTCCATAATGAACGTTGTTTTATGTTTTTAGGATAAAAGTTTGCGATCAACGGGTAGGGGACATGAAGTCCGTGCTACAAATGATATGCCACCATTTTGAAGTCCCTTCATTTTGACAACCCAGCTGCTAAAGTTCATTATGGAGTCTACATTCCTAACAGAGCAACATCATCTCTAGAGGTAATTATTTCATGTTGTCTGGATCTAAATATATGTTAGAATGTATTGTGGGAGTTGGATTTGGGAAGTGTCTTCCTAAGTTTAGTAAGCTCAGAGTCACATATTTAATTTTTTAGTGCATTTTGTGTAAGAGATCAAAAAATTATTAAAATTTACCCAAAAAATAGAAGAGTCTCTGAGCACACGCTCACGCGTGTGCTCAAATGCTAGTTTCTTTTAAATATGTATAGTTTAATTTGGACCTAACATCCCACCTACTCTTTCGGTATTTTATATGGTTACATGGTTTCTTAATCAACATTCAACCCCTTGGGACTTGATTATCTGCTTCACTGAGTTGTACATTATTGCCAACTATCCACTTGCTAACATTATCCAACACTAAATTGTCATGAAATCTTCCAACATTTAATTTGTGATATTATGCTTCCTAGTATGTGTATAGTGGATTGAGATAAGTAAATAGAATAAGATATTTACAAATTACAACCATAATATGGTGGCAATTTGTGTTTGTAGGTCATATTTATGTAGTGTTGAGTTAGAGATATTTGACTATATTGGTCAACTCTAACATCACTCATTTAATAATCATGTCAAAACACCTCAATTGTACCACAATTCTCATTAAAAAATTAAATTAACACAATTTGTTCATTAGGTAGGTTGGCACAATACAACCCACGTAACACACTTAATAAACATTTTATACTGGGTTAACACACACAATCCATTTCAATATATTTAATAAACATATTGTATTGGGTTGACAATTGACATGAACTAAGCCTCTTTCAACTCTGTTTAGAAAAATATGTCCAAAAACGATGAACATTTTTTAATATTTTGTTAACACATAATAGTATGTATAACATAACTAAAAGTTCTTATCTTAACATAATGAAATTTCACCCAATTTTAGAAATATACAATCTAAGAAAAATACATTAAAACGTAAAATTTTCTTTGTTTTAGGGTAAAAGGGTTAGGAACTTTCAAGTTCCAATGAAAAATTTATCATTAAAACCATTATAAACTCTTTCGTTTTTGTTTTTGTTTGTTTTTTTTTTTTTTTTTTTTTTTTTTTTTTTGATTGAATTATAAACTATTTTTATTACTCAATTTCTATATGAGAAATTCAATTTTATACTGGATAAAATTGACATTTACGTGTATGGGTTAAACAGGTTCATGTTAGAATGGGTCAACACACTTTGACATGAATCTATTTACACTAAAACACTAATCCATAAAAAATCATGTTATGTTTGCGGGCCGTGGCAAATTGTGATCCTCAAATATTTATGATCTGTGTCTATATCTAAATATTACGAGTTACAGTTCAACTTGTTTTGTGCAAAGTGCAAACAGATATTAAAGATTATACTAAGAATTTTATAAGTTTGAAATTTTAAGTGTCTAGAATTCTTCTATTGTTTGATAAAACGTGGGGAAAAAAAAAAGTTGATGTTCAATCAGTCATGAAGATGATCAAGTTTAAACTTTAAAGCCAAGTCTCCGATTGAGTCCTATAAGGCTGTCAAGCAATTGTGCCTTAACAGAATGCTATGTAACATGTGAAGAGTGTCAAATAATGTTTTTGTTTCTTAAAACGGCTATTCCTTCTAGGTAAATATCTAGTTTGGCTTGGACTTTGGATTGTCTTAATTGCTAATCTTGATTTGTAGATTTTTGGTGTTAATTACTTGGTTTTTTAGGTATGTCCAATGGCTGTCTTTGTGATACTGTTGGTTTGCTATTAGTTGCCGTTGTTCGGCTAACCGAGCCCTTGGGGCATATGTTAATAGACTATTTTAAGAAAGTTTGTATACCACTTTCATAGGAAATATAAAAAATTGTCAAAAAAATCAATTCTTTTTTTTTCTCTTCTTATAAAAAGTTTCTAAAAATATTTCCTAGATCAATACCCTTAGGACATCTATTAAATTTTTCCTTAATTAAAATTGCTCAATCTTTAAAATAAAAATCATTTTGACTAATTTTAGAATTGGATTTAAGGAACCATCATTCTTTTTTTTTCTTTTCTTTTTTTTGAGAAACAAACATACACACACACAAAAGAGAGAGGGAAAGGGGTTCTAACACAAAAGCACACCACAACTTCACTCAAAAGTTATGGTAATTTTTAAGGGAGGGTAGGGCCAGTTATACTACACACAACGCACTCTCTTTTACAATGTGGGACAATTACCCATTCTTTTTTTTTTTTTAGAAACAAAGACACACACACACAAAAGGGAGAGGGAAAAAGATTCCAACACAAAGTCACACCACAACTCCACTCAAAGTCATGGTAACTTTTAAGGGAGGGTGGGGCAAGTTATACTACACACCACAACACACTCTCTTAAACAATGTGAGACAATTACTCATTCTTCTTTTATTTTAAGAAACAAACATACACACATACACAAGGAAGAGGAAAAGGGGTTCTAACACAAAAGGCACACCACAACTCCGCTTATCATCGTATTTTGTTTAACCAGCTTATTTGTTGGTAATTTATTTTTTTTGGGTGAGAATTTTTTTTTTTTTTTTTTTTTGGAGAAATGTGAGACAAAAATTGACTTCAAACAAATAAACTGATATCTTTTGAAAAAAAAAAATTATTTACTTAAAATTACTTTTTATATAACCTTTAAACAAATAAGTTAACAATAAATAAGTGCTGCTAAATACTATAGCTAGCCGACCAATGTCCCCCTTTTTTTTCAACATTGAGCTTGTCTTCTTGTTTCTCAACAACCAAAAAAAAAATTTTATATATATATATAGAGAGAGAGAGAGAGACAGAGAGAGAAAGCTTGTCTTCTTTAACCCTATGTCGCACGATCACAGTGATTTTGGCCAAATACCCGTGTCTGACACAGGTACTAGTAAGACACCCCTAAAATCCGTATCGACGAGTGTCCTTTTTTTTTTTTTGAAAAAAATCTAGGTACATCACAAACACAGTTGTGACAAGCGGAATCTCCCAAACACGAAAAAACTTAAAAAATAAAAATAAAAGAAAGAAAGAAAGAAAGATAGGATTTGGACCAACACCTCTCTCTTTCTCTCAGTTTTCTGATCTAATCTGTGTGGCTGTGTGGTGTGTCTTCTTGGAGTACATCAGCAACAATCGAACCCCCTCCGACATCCAACGACCCCAAAACTCCTTCTCTCTCTCTCCGCCGTTTTTCTCTCTGCAGGTTTTGGGTTCTTTGTCTTTTGGGCTTTCAACTCTCTCTCTCTCTCTCTCTCTCTCTCTCTCTCTCTCTCTCTCTCTCTCTCTCTCTCTCTCTCTCTCTATATATATATATATATATATATTTTTTTTTTTTAAGTTTGGCAGTTATACGCGTGTTGTACTAGGTTTACTTATTTACTTGTGTTTTATACTTATTTAATAGGTTTTTTTTTTTTTTTTTTGGGTTTTATTTGTCGTATGGGTTTAGTAATGGAACAAAAATTGTATTTTGGACAACATTTTTCTAGTGTTATTGTACTTATTTGCTGTTATTACTTAATTTAAATCCTAAAATAAACATATTTTGTCTAAAAATATTTTATATTAATTAATTAATTTACATACTCTTGACATGTTGTACCCTTGCTTTTCAAGAATTGCCGTACCTCTGTACCCATACCCGTATCGTACCCATACCAACGTCAATGTCCGCGCAACCTAGCTTAAACCCATGTTAAAGTGTTAAATCTTTCTTTTATGAAACCATATGGCTTTTAAAATTTTCTTTTCTTTCTCTACTACAGCTAACTTTTGGAGTCATTTTTTGTCATTTACTAATATCTTTCATCCCTCCGTGAACTTTTATTCCAAAAAATTCCCACCTTCAACATTATCGAAAATATGGAAGAGAAACTCATTTGAGAATATTTTCTATGAAAAAAAAAAGAAAAAGAAAGAATTTTGGCTCAGCTGCAAGGAGTCCAAGTGGAAATTTGCAATTGATCCTCTGCTTTTCTTTTAGATCTAGAACAATAGCTTAATCTATCAATACCATGATATTCTTCCATCAACATCAGTTTTGAGTATTTTGACAACAAAAGTCTTATGTCATTTGGTTAGCAAAGTTTTTATCAACCAAATCGTAAAGGATGCTCGAACTCTTTTTTAAGGGTAATTTCTTTGATTTTTAACTAATCCTTTTTATTATCACTAATTGAATTATAAGACAAAAATTGGGTGAATTGCACCTAACCTAAGGTATTGTACCCAAGTTTTTGCACTAGTTATTCTATATGTAAATCTTTTATGCAACTTGTTTTCTAAGAATATTAGAGTACCTATTGATCATTGCTTTTTCAATGCCCTCATGTGTAAACACAAATTACAAGCTAATGTTCATTACAATTTACGGTATGGATAGGAAAGGCCTTACTTCTCAACAATATATACTGCATTTGCTCAGCCAGAAGAAAAAGGTACAGTTCTCAACACTTGCTTTAACAAATCTATTAAGCAAACTTGGACAAACACTATATGCTAGATAATACCTCTTTCTAAGTAGGTACTACTTTCATGCAGACAGCTAATTAAAGGAGCACAACAAGAGTTGAGACTTTCTAAGAAATAGTATTTGACTATTGCACTCAAGCCTTCTTAAGTTTTAGGTGAAAAAGAAAACTCTATATTCAGTGTAGACTTAGGTGAAAAGAAGACAACTCTATATTTAGTGTAGACTCATTAAAGTTAGGATAAAATTTAACTGTAACTCCACTCAATATCCTTTTTAAGCTTTAGGTGGAAAGAAGACAACTCTATATTTAGTGTAGACTCATTAAAGTTAGGATAAAATTTAACTGTAACTCCACTCAATATCCTTTTTAAGCTTTAGGTGGAAAGAAGACAACTCTATATTTAGTGTAGACTCATTAAAGTTAGGATAAAATTTAACTATCCACTCAATATCCTTTTTAAGCTTTAGGTGGAAAGAAGACAACTCTATATTTAGTGTAGACTCATTAAAGTCAGGATAAAATTTAATTATAATTCCACTCAATATCTTTTTAATAGATGTAAATTTTGAAAAATCTCTAATTCAATTACATTTTCTTCTTATATTCTTCATTTTTACAAAATTTCCAGAAAGATTAAAAACCCATAGATATATTATCAATCAAGTATTTAAATTTTAAATTTTTGTATTATAAAATTATGCATTAAAAGTAAGTTTATGAATCAAACAATAAATAACATATAACTGACACAAAATTTGACATACGTGTTAAGAATATAAAGGACATTCAATTTAACAATTTGATTTTCAAAATATATAGCTATTAAAAAAATATTAGATGGAGTTATAACCATTAGCTACAACCAAGTTTGTAGCCAACTTTGCTCCAAGTTATACTACCTATATTTTTCTCTTGAGAAAATTACAGGTGAGCAACTAAGGCCGGCTGCAATTGAGGCCTTGCCCAAGTAGCAGAAAAGCCAATAACCAAATTGAACTTTCTTTTTTCATGAGACACATTTACATATCTTAATTGGAAAAAAAAAAAAAAAAAAAAAAAAAAAAAAAAAAAAGAGAAATCGCAATCACATAAACAATAGCTGTGACATTTTCACAAGAGAAACAGATTTAAAATATATATATATATATATATATAAAAAATAATAAAAAAAAAAATCATTCAGAACCCATTTAAGGTAATGCTAGAAAGACAAATAGACAATGCTGCAATCTTTCCCCTGTTCAATAATGAAAGTTAAAACCTTGAGCTCAAACCATTACATATGCCTTTAGCCCATATCACTTCCATCTCTTGAACTTATGCTTTCCAAACCCGCCATGCTTCCAGCGCTTGCCAAATTTCCCATGCTTAAACTTGCCATGTTTAAACTTTCCGTGACCAAAGCCATGGTGACCCCCATGTCCGAGATGATGAGCACCGTGTGAGAGCTGGTGAGCACCATAAACAGCAGCTGCAGCTGCAGCACCCCCTGCTAGCAATGTTCCCATGCCAGGTCCATGCCCTGTGAGAATTATCTATCAGCAATAATCACCATGAACAAAGTGAAATGGTAGTTACAACTCTACTACCAAACTTATCTCTTCTGAGGTTTATAAAGCATTTATAAGATATCGTTCCATTTGGCTAATATATTACATATACAAGCCGGTAGAGCAGGAGACTGAAAGCACTCCATTAAATGCTTGTGGCCTATTCAAAAGTCAATTAATTTTTCTTTCAGTGCTAATGTGGGAAAATTGAATGGTAACATACCCAACATCAGGAATCATACTACAATGATGAATTTTTCATCAGATATAATATATTCATAAGATTCTTAAATTACCAATAAGGACACCAACTAAATAAAATCTTTGGGCTTTCATCAGAGGAAGAGAGCACCCTCTGGCCCTTTTCTGCTACATTTGTAACAACAGAAAGAAAGGATGGACCATTAAGGTCCTCTAAGACTGAAATGAGGATTGAGATTCGCATATAAGAAAAATAAGTGAGACAAAATGCATTAACTTTTTCAACAAAATAAATGGCATATTACGGAAGTTATTAAAATGTTTTCATTGACCTTTCTAAGGGGGCAATGTTTGGGAACATCCCAAAATATAATAGCGGACAAAGAAAATGAGATGGATGGAACATTATACAAAGATTTTTTTAGATACAATAGAATTTTAACCTATGGCGTCTATTTCATGATAATCGCTCTTTATCATTAGGCCAAAACAGTAATTGATTTTTGGTGTAGGTAGGATTCGAATCCCAGATATCTTATTTGATGACAAAAGACTTTACCAATTAACTAGACCCATAACATTATTCAAGATTTAGTTAGAAAGATATATGACATATATTGAAAGACCTAAAATAAAATGACGAAACAGATTTAGAAGACATAAACAACAAAAGAACAAATAATCCATGGCCCGTATTTGATATTCAGATATATTTTTGACTTATTAAGGTTTCTAACTTTCTAAAACACTAGATGTTGTTCTTTTAAATATAACCTCCCTTTTTTTAATAAGAAAAATAAGGTTTTATCCCAAACATATCCAATTCTGTATCTCATCCATATACTATCATATCCCACCATATACGTGAGAACAACATTAATTTTCTTATTTAAGGATAAATATTCAATACATATCCCATCATATCCTGATGCATGCATATAAAATATACATATCATATGCATTCATGCTTTGTAGGTGAGAGGAGATTAAATATACCTGAATGATATGGAGGAGCTGATGGAGTAGGATAGCTATATGGTGGAGGGTAACCACCTGGGGGAGGATAGGCTGGTGGAGGGTAACCACCAGGGGGAGGATATCCAGCGGGGGCGTATCCACCTGGGGGAGGATATCCAGCTGGTGGGTAGGCCTGTGGGGGATATCCTTGAGGAGGATATCCTTGTGGAGGATACCCTTGTTGAGGATATCCATGTGAAGAGTGTCCTTGTGGAGGATATCCATGTGAAGAGTGGCCTTGTGGAGGGTAGTATCCTCCAGCATATCCAGCAAGATGTGAAAACATCCCTCTGTCATCAGAGTCATGACCATGCTTATCCTTGCCACCTCCCATTTTTTATTCAACTCAGAATTTATTCTACAAAATTGCAAAAAATAGGCTGTTAAAGCCAATGTGAAATTGAGATATTATCCACACACACAAACGAAAACAAGTACTTCAACTAAAGCAATCAAATGGGAGGAAGTCCATAAATGTTTTAAGAGATCAAGACTATTTTGTTTAGTGAAAGTATAAGAGAAAAGAAAATAGCAAAACGAAGACTTAGGGTATGTTTGGATACCGTTTATTTTGCTGAAAACTAAAAACACGGTAGCAAAATAATTTTTAAATGTGTGAATAGTACCGTGAGACCTATTTTTAATGAGAGTTGTAACGAAAAAAGAGATTTGTGGGTCCCATGCCCGGAAGTGCATTGGCTTTGCTGAAACGCGTTTCTCCCCATAAAAAAAATGCAGACACAGGATAGTGCTTTTCAGCACTATCCAAACACACAATTAGTTGAGCAATTCTGAACATTCTCTCTTCTTCTTGAAGAAATCAAGCAAAGCATAAAAAGGAAAGATAAAATACCGGTGACATCCCAGTCATGCACTTCTTTACTTAAAACATACAAAAAAGGTCATACCCAGCGCATAAAGCTCCCACTTTTGCGAGGCATAGGAGAGGCGATTAATAGGCCACCCTTTTTTTTCTTGGATAGAAACAACCCAAGAAGTTGAATATTACCTCTTTCCTCTTTCTTACTGCAAATAGTATTGATTTATAATTGAAAATTTTTGGGTTCAGACTCTTCCCAAAATTTTGATTTGGGGGGAGCACACGGGCATACTTTCATCAAAAAAAAAATCCAAAAACAGCCGAAGATCACACAAAATAACAACAACTAATGAACAAAATTCACCCATTTACAAAATATACTCATGTCACACAAACAAGAACACACGATCAGGCAAATGGGCTCATCAGTTATTACTATTATTATTATTATTTTATGAAAAATACCAAAAGATTTGACATTTTATGGGGTTTACTCCATAAAGATTGCTATTTGCCGTCAAATTAGTTTCTTTTTTGTGTAAGTGCCTTATTCAACAGATGGGGAAACTGGAACCCATTATATTATGGGAAAAGTCTATCAAAATCACAAAATCCAAATTATGTGGCATCAACTAATGTGTTTATAATGATACGATTCCTTACATAGAAACATACCCAGATCCCCTTTAAAGATAGATAATTCTTGAATTTTTTTTACAGGAATTCTTGAATGTATTTGATCATAGTACAAAAGAAGAAAACATACAATAATAATAATAACATCAACCACAACAAAGGAATGGAAATTTGTGAAACATAAAAAAGAAGGGAGAGAGAAAGGGCTGACCCAGTTGCCTTGGTTGAATGAATAGTGCTTTGATTGCAATTTACAAATCCGAGAGTGATCTCAGATTTTTCATTTTCCAGAGGTTGTTTCAACTGCACCACAAACACCTTCTTTTCCTTACCTTGTACTTTTTCTTTTCTTTTCTTTTCTTTTTTTTGTTTTGTTAAGCTTATCATTCAATTTATATGTACCCGTACGCGTCTTACCAACAAAAATTTATTAGTACGCGTGGGACGCGTTTACTTATTCCTCGCGAATAAAGCTATAGGATCGTGTGTGTCATTTTCAAACATATTATATTTACTGGTCTTATCATGCGCTTATGCTGATACTTTTTTGTTTGTAGTGGTCGTATTTTGTCAAACAAAAATTGTGTTTTTTTTTTTAATTTTATATATATATATATATATATATATAATTTTTCTTTTAAAAATCTAATTTATAAGTAAATAAATCAATTTGAAAAATAACAGGAAAGTTGTCTTATTTTTTAGGAAATGTTTTAGTAGGAGTTAGAGTTGCATTTTTACCGAATTATCATTTAATTTTGTCTCTACTTAAAAATAGGAGTATAGGAGTATTTTTGAACTAAAAAATGAGAAATTCAAACAGAAGAAGTCCCTTAAATAATAGTATAGATGTTTTGTTAAGCATATCATTATCATTCAATTTATTAGTACCTCTACGCATCTTACCATCAAAAATTTATTGGTATGTGTGGGGTTGACGCATCTACTTATTCCTCTCGAATAAAGCTATAGGATCATGTGTGCCATTTTCAAATACATCATATTTACTAGCCTCATTATACGCGCTTGCAATGAGACTTTTCTTTTTAGTGGTCCTATTTTGTAAAACAAAATTTGTGTTTTTTTATTTTTTATATATATAATTTTTCTTTTAAAAATCTAATTTATAAGTGGATAAAACAGTTTAAAAATCAACAGGAGAGTGACCCTATTTTTTAGACAATGTTTTAGTAGGAGTTAAAATTGTATTTTTACCAGATTGTCCTTTAATTTTGTCTCTACTTAAACATAGAGGTGTAGGGGTATTTTTTAACCCAAAAAAATGAGGAATCCAAACAGGGAAAGCCTCTTAAATAATAGTATAGACTAGCCTCATCACACGCGCTGATGAGGCTTTTTTTTTTTAGTGGTCCTATTTTGTAAAATAAAATTGTGTTTTTTTTTATTATATATATAATTTATATTTTAAAAATCTAATTCATAAGTGAATAAATCAATTTGAAAAATAATAAAATAGTGGTCCTATTTTTTAGGCAATGTTTTAGTGGGAGTTAGAGTTGCATTTTTACTGAATTGTACTTTAGTTTTGTCTCTACTTAAACATAGGGGTGCAGGGGCATTTTTGAACTAAAAAATGAGGAATCCAAATAGGGGAAGCCCCTTAAATAATAGTATAGACGTATAGATACAGATAATGATCTCTTTGTATGAAGAAGATTCAAAAAATTAGTTATGATTTCAGAAAATATTAAAAATACTCCTAATTTAATTAGATAATTTTTATTCCTAAAAAAAAAAATAAGGTTAAGAGTGTAATTCAAAAATATTCAAAAACAAAAAAACTACTCGAGAAACTTCCTAAAAATTAGCACACACTCTTTATTTATTTAAATATATCTCACATACGTTTGATACATTTTTTTTTCTAAAAACTAGCTAGCACACGCTAAATCGAGTAATTTACTCATTTTCAAAATTCTAAATTTTAGATTTTTAAAAATTCCTTCTTGTATAACCTCACTAATAATAGATAAATTCAAATTGAAAAATTACATTAAACTCAAAACAAATAATTAAAAGAGCTTCATCACACATGCGGAGTGTGTATGATGAAGCTAGTTTTATTTAAGAGTATTCGCATCAATTTATTTTTTATATAAAAATAAACACGACTGTTATCTGGGTCCTTTTTGGACGGTTCCCAGGCCTAACTAGAAACAAGGACCCTGGACCTTTTACTTGTTGTTTTAAGGGAATGGACTTGGTTCACCACAGCTAAATGGGCTGATTACAAACCAGATGGTGCACAGAACACAAATCTTACAACACATACATGCTAGCAAACAAGAAAAATATGCATTGAACAGCAAGAAACAATAAAGGGGTAATGTGGTAAAGAAAAACACAAAATAAACGTTAGGGGCCCTTAAGACAATGTGAAATATTCCATTACTTTCTTAATTGTGTAATACATTATGCTCACTAGGACGTGTTACAAGGTCCAAATAAGTTCAAAAATCACAGAATTAGATGGATCTTCAAGCCTCTAAGCTTGCAAAATTTGAATCCCTTTGAATCCGAATGTGTTCTCTAGTAGCTATTTGAGGATACCGGGTGATATTTCCCTCTCTTTTTTTTCCTTTTTTGAATTCTAACAGAGTTTTCTCAATAATTCTATTCTAATTTATTGTTGCTAAATGCCCTTCACTGTTGGCTGCTTCCCCTATTTATAGTGTGTAACGGGTCCTTTTTTGGACAGTACCCAAGCCTAAGTAGAAACAAGGATCCTACGCCCTTTACTTGTTGTTTTGGTGGACTGGCCTTGGTTCACCGCAGCTAAATGAGGCTGATTACAAATCAAGTTGTGCGCGAGTCACATAAAACTCCTTAAGGCAAAAATGCGATTCCTCCTAAGCAATAAAATATCATTATTAAGTGTTTTAGTGTCATAAAATGACCCTTTACTCTTACGAAACAAGTAAAATAATTATTCATAATATTCACAATGAGAAAGAGATTGAAATAGAATATTTAAGGCTTATCTTTTATTGTGTAAACATTTAAAAGAGTTTATTCACTTGGTATCCTGAGCGTACTGTCATGGTACCCCGGACGTACTAGGCCTGTAATCTCAGAATGCTAATTCTCTGAACTATATGATCTTTCTCCATGCTTATTATACGATAAAGTTTTGTCCTTTCCCTTTACCTCTATAGGTCCTACATAAAAACACACTATACAATAAATATATCTTCAAATAATTGTTAGTTTCTTAGATTATGATATACATTTTAATACATATACATATATGTAGATGAATTTCATAAGAATGAGTCAGCCACAAGGATCCTGACCCCCATTCTCACAGACTTAGTGCTTTTGCACAAGACTTGTGGGATTTGGAACTCAAGTCTAAGTAGTTTTGCTTGGGTATTGCCTTCCAAGATAGTTAGGTGAGGAGGATTTTGTGGGAGAGTGATATCTGATGTGTGCATGTTTTGCCATATGTTTCTTTGGAGGCTAAGTGATATTTTGAATGATCTCAAGGAAATGGAACAAATTCCTTCACCTTGGCTCTCTTATTTTGTTTCTTTCTTTTTCTTTCTTGCTGGGCTATTAAAGCTCTAAGAATATATCTTTTGAACCTCTGAACTATCCCTCTAAATCCCCATTTTTCTTCCCCTCCTTGCTACTATGTCTTAGTATTCCTTTTATAGTAGACATGGTCTAGTACCCTGGGCGAGGACGTCCCAAATCTGCTAGGTAAAACCATGTCCTCTGGAACCTAAAAATGTGCATTGGGTAGAGATTTAACTTATTTAGGCAATTATAACTCAAAAGGGGCATTTGGTTTTAGTTATAAATGAAAGATTCTTTCTTGGAAAGTTAAAACAGTAGGTGGGCTACTCAATGTACTTGATGACAATTTTAGTTGAAATTGGCAATTGAGAGGAAATTGTGGGGAGATGTCATGCACATGGGGGAACTGAGTTTTCCATTGATTCATGCATTCCAAGCAAATATATGAACCAAGGGAAACCCTCGGGATCCTCCTTTCACCAGAAATCACTCTCCTACTGACCAAACCATTTCCCCTTTACTATCTATTTGGGATCCCACGGGCTTGGACCATGGGTTACAAAGATAATACCTGGTTTTTGCTAGATTTTTAATGGCTTTTTGCATACATCTTGGTTTTTCCATGTGTTAGCCAAGGTCCTCTTCTCAAGGCTTCAAAAGGACACACCAAGGTCCTAAGGCCTTAATGCTCTTCTTGCTGCATATCCTTTGATCGGGATCCTTGCTACATGTCCTCTGACCTGACCGAGATCCTCTTCTTTTTTCTTTATTATTATTATCATTTCTTTCTTTTTTCTTCTTTTTTGGGACTTTGGGCCTTCATGGTTCTTCTTAACTTCATGAATTGTGCATTCTTTTGTTAAGACCCATGGTCTTTCCTTACTTTTCATGGAATGGGCTCTCTTGTGAAATTTTGGCCCTCAACATAGTGTCATCCTAGGGTTCCCAGGGTACCACTGATTCCTTCCATTTACTCCCCTAGGTACCAAAACTAATGTTATGTCAGCAACATTGGTGGCTGGCCCCTTCCTCATTCCTTATTATTTTCTTCTTTTGGAGTTTCTTCCTCAAAAGCCTTCTACTACCTTATTCTGGTATGTCTTAAAGAGCTAACCTTAGGTCTTTCTCCTTTCAAGGTTTCTAGTTCCCACCTTTTCAAACTCAACTTTTGACTGCCTTTTCCTTTGTCATTTTTCCCAAGTGAGCTAATTTCTTCCTGCCAGGTTGAAAGTTTCTCAGCCATTTCCCTTCATGATTCTTCTTTCTGGGTTCCTCGAAGTACCAACCCCTTGTTCATGAATTGTTGGTTCCTAAGCCTTTTAATTCCTTTCTACATCATTGGGTGGCTGATAAGGGCATATCTATTATTGTTTCTTGTGTTTCTTGACACCCCCTTTGAACTATCTTAATCCAACCCTGGCTTTCCTGCACGTCCCGAGAATCCCAAGCTCCTGGCATTCCCCAAGTATTCCAGCCTAGTTCTTACCACTGGACTCTCTAGCGATTTTCTGACCTTGGCGTGCTGGGCTTTTCTTCTTCCCTTCATTCAATGAGTTCTAAGGCTTACCCATTCGTGAGTTTGGGTTCCTCCTCAAAACCCTTAATGGATTTGGGTCTACCATCTTTTTCTTTATTACAGGCTCAAGTATTTTATTTTTATGGAATTCAATTCTCTATGCCACTTTGGGTCTTGGTGCAATATTGTGACTTTTTAGACCTCAACAACTGTAAATACAAAATCTTTCAATTGTAGCAAATCAAACAAATTGAAAAGGGCGTTCCACAAATATAATTTTGTATTAATCAAGTAGTGAATACAATCTCTGTTTTGACTCTTTTACAAAAAGTGCTCCTCTGATTCTATCTTCTTTGTGGTCTTGACTCGAACATGAAATTTTCTTCAATTTGGTTGGAAGATGGATCAAGTGGTCTTCACAACAAATCTTTGGCTTTGAGCTTGTTAGAGATTTGTTGTCTTTCAAGTTCTTCAAGTCCTTCAAATGTTCTTCAAAGATTCTTGAGATAGAATTTCTCCAAAACCTGAGCTTCTTGAAAACTTCATGTCAAAAATGAAAGGGAATGTCATGTATTTATAGTGGTTTCAAAGGATAAGCTCCACTTTGAGTTGATATGCTTGAAAATACATAGATAATTATCTCTATTTATCTATTTTGATAAAGATCATATTTTGATAAAGATAATAATCAACAAAGATAAATAATTATCTCTATCTTATTTATTTATTTTTAATAAAGATAATTATCCATCAATTTTGAGTAGGAAATTTATCTTTTATTTATTTATTTATTTCAATAAAGATAATTATCCATTAATTTTGAATAGGAAATTTATCTTTATCTTGTGAGTTAAATGACACATGTCAAATTTTAATATGCCAATATAATGTCAATTTGGATGACACATGTCACCATTTGATTTAATTAATTTAACGATATATTAATTTAGAATTTATCACTAAATTTTTGATGTGGCATTTTGTAATTGGCTTGACAAATTTTTGCCTCCTACAATGGCATGGAGAGAGGAAAAAAAAAAGTTCTAACATAAAGATTATAATTTTTTTTCTAAGAGATTTCAGGCTGCGTGAAAATTTCAATTTATTTTAGCATAAGAATTTTTTTTTTTTTAATTTTTTCTTTCTCTTCACGTATTACAACACCATTCATCCTCTTTCTTCATTTTTAGAAACACAAAGAATGATTAAAAAAATGCAAAAATACACAATTATAATAGTCGTGTAAATTCGTAATTTTTTAATTGTTTCTTTCTCTTTACACATCACAACACCATTTACTCTCTTTCTTTATCATCGAGAAAAGGTATAGAATGAATAGAAAATGTAAAAACATAATTACAATAGTCATATAAATTTACATAGTTAATGTAGCTAAAATGGAAATTGTAGCATAGATGAATAATTTTACACATACTAATGTGGGTATTTTTAAGGTTGATTGGCCAAAAATTTTTCATTTTAGCCATTTTGCATGGACTTATGCAAGTACTCTTATATTATACTCATAGACAGGAACAAGAGTAATTCTACGTTCAAAATATTTTCACAATAATTTTACAACAAATCCTAAATAATAAATTATTATTGGTTTAAAACTAAGTCCACCATTTATTTCAAAAAAAAAAAAAAAAAACTCACTATTAACATATTTTTTTATTCATTAATAACAAATTTTCACTTAGCCACTTAAGATTTATTGTGAAAATATTACATATTGTCAGCCACAAAGATGAATGCAGCTAATGATAATTGGTTAGATAAATTGTACATGATCCTAAAATGTTGTCAAAATTTACTGCTCAAATACGTGTGATAAATTTGATTTGATTTTTTTTTTTTTTTTTTTGGAGACCTAATTGATTTGATGTTGTGTCAATAATAAAATGTTATCAAAATTTAAAAGCGAGAGTTGGACATAATTGCCATAATAAACACAACTTCAAGAATCATGGTGATGGTAGTAGCTCTCAATATTCTGATTCTCCACTTCCAATGGTCTAAACTCTAAAATGGTATGGACGTTGTTCCTTCTTCCACAAATCTAATTCGGTCATCCACCCATAAGTCCTTTTATTATTATTTTTTTCAACAACCAAAAAAAAAAAAAAAAAAAAACAAGGATAGTTACCATCCGTTTGGTTGAAGGAGTAAAAAAGTGAAATGATTAAAAATAAAAAAAAGATAGAAAAGATTCAATTTCTCCTCATACGTGTTTGGTTGGAATGATGGAAATGTGAAGAAATGAAAAAATATAGAAAATAAAGTTAATATTAATTCACAATTATATTCCTATTAAATAAAGCAAAAGGCAACGCAATTTTTTATACACATTTTTTTTATTAAAAAATTATGTATGGACACTTTCTTCTTCTTTTTTTAATATTTTAAAAGAACAAGCCAAAAGGATCCAAAACAAAAAACAAAAAAACAAAAAAAAAAAAAAAAAAAAAAAAAAAAAAACAACAACAACAACAAACAAGAATGAAGAAAACCAATAAAAACAAAAAGAAAGAAACAGACAAAATGTGAGCTGAGCACCCCAAACAAAAATGAACAGTGGAATAAGTTTAGCAAAAAAATACGAACAGTGGAATAAAAGGAGGAATGGAAAAATAAAAGAAGGAAAAGACAAAAATTTACTTATTGCACACGTCTTCCTCTTTCCATTTTCTTTCTAATTTGGGGGGGGTCAAGTTTTGATGGGTCTGAAAGAAAAAAAGCCATCCCTCACCATTTTTCTCTTTCTCATCTTCTCTCAACCAAACACTCAATATTTTGATTCTCCACTTTCATTTTTTCTCTTATTTTCCTTTCTTTTCTTTCTTTTTATATTTTTTTTCCATCCTCCTCAAAATCATCCCCACCATTTTAAACTTAGATTATTTTTTTTTTTTTGACAAATACCTAAAAATATCAATTGAATTACAAAGTTCTCTATATGACTATATCAGCCCTTAAGCACTAGCTACTAGATACTATTAATTAATTACTTTGCATTAAAAAAAACAGTGCTAATTTATTAATTTAATTATTTTGTATTTGAGATATGTTTTGTAATGTTGTCATAGTTAAAAAGAATACATTCAGGATACTTTAATTTTAATTCTACACAATTCTATTACAACTTATAGAGGTGACCGATTGATATTGAGTTTTAGATTGATCAATCAATGACACCACTTTTTGTATACTATTCACAATTTAACAAATTAAAAAAATATATATCTTCTCAAAAGAAATTTGTATACAAATTATTGAAGCTTATTGGGAGAATTGTATCCAATGTAACCTTTTTTTTTTTTAATAACAAATTTAATTAAGAATTCGGTAGCATAGGAACAATCCTCTATATTTTAATTATTGTTATAGGAAAAATTACAATTTATCTTCATGTGACATGGTTAAATGATATTATTATAATTTAGTCTACAAATTTTTTTAATTGACTAAAATGAAATCGTTTTTGGGACTAAATTTTAAGTGAGTCAAATTAATATCAAAATTTTTGTAACTCAATTTATACTTTTTGGTTTTTTTAATGGGGACACTAAGCATTCAAATCTCCCCTTTTTAACTATCAAATTATCAATAACAAAAAAGGTCAAATCATTATAGTATTTTATTAATCTAAAACAATACAAAATTAGTTAATTTGGATGAAACTCTAACATTTTGATTTTAATCCAAATTTTACAAGTCAAATGTAACAATCAATTGAAAATTAGTGTACTGAATTATGACGGAGTAAAAAAAAAAAAAGATAGGGTAAATTGTTGTGCTACTTATTTATTAAGATAAGAAGGCCCTTTGAAGTTTGAACTTTCGTAATTCATACGTTATTGATGTAGTAGTTCAATGCTTCCACTTTTTGGTTTGATCAGGGAAGTTGATCCATTTGACTTTGCCATACTATTGGTTTTTGGCTGAAACTACCTTGCAAAGTCGTTGACTTTTAATATTTTACTTAATACCCGTTTGGATACAACTGCTAGTTTGGCGTTTTGGCAATTTCCTTTCTTCCTTTTTTTTTTTTTTTTTTTGGAGAAGAGTCTTTCACGTGATTATGCACTGTTCAATGGATCTTGTGCACTGTTCACGAGACCCACAAGTATTTTACTCAAAAAAAACTTTAAAACTGGATCCCACATTACTATTCACATATTTAAAAATTATTTTGCTACAATATTTTCAGTTTTCAGCAAAATAAGCAGTACTCAAACAAATCCTTATTCGACCAATATGTTACTGTGCTATAAATCTTCATAAATATTTAATCAAATCTCATGCCATTTCCTTAACGCGAAGAAACGCATTGGATCAGGCATTTGCTACAAAGTACTAAGTACAAACTATGAGGAAAGTTCCTCTAGTTGTTGTTGAAATTAAAGGAAAAATAATGTAGAGGCGTGGAACATGGGAAAAGAAAGGAAGAATACAAGATGGTTACGTGATTTTGCTTAACTGCCTATGTTCACATTTCACGATATAAAGTCTTGGCAATTACGTCTTTCTCATATGATGAAGTGTAAATTACAATGACTAGAAGCTATAGGGTCTAAGGTCAGATGTTGATGAGTTTTAAACAACAAGTGGCCTCTTGCACCATTACATAAAATAATACAAACTCAAATATGCCTTTAAGAATAAAGTTTCTCTCCAAATTAGAGAATAAAGTTTCTCTCCAAACTAGTTTGGAGAGAAACCCTTCAGACTTATCGTATATTTTTATATTGAGTGTGAAATTTGAAAATTTAACCGTTGAATTGCATGTTCTTATTATATCCTTCATGCTTGTAAAATTTCAAAAAGATCAAAGATCAATTGCTATGTTATCAAATAAATGTTAAAATTTCAAGTTTTTGTAATCTAAAATTGTGTATAAAAAATAAGTGCATTGATCACATAGTAAATAAAATCCAATTTGAACGAAATTTGATAGGCATGTTAAGAATATAAGGAACATGAAATTCAACGGTTAAATTTTCAAAATTCACTCTCGAAAAAAAAGATATATGATAAGTTTGAAGGATTTCTCTCCAAACTAGTTTGGAGAGAAACTTTGTTCTATCTTTAATAGTTTTTTTTCCCCAAATAGAAGATAACTATTTGAAAATTAGGAATCCAACAACTCTATCTGGTACATATTTATATGATAAAAAAATTTGCTGACTTGTCGGATGAAGAAAAGATTAGTATCATCCTCAGTACAATCAAAATAAAAACTACTTTATTCTAAATAAATAAATAAAAACTACTTATTTAAATCATGCGTACAAGAGAAATAAAGAAGAACCATATTAGTCCTATGGATTAGGTAAAGTCTTCAATAAAGATGATATATAAATCCTACTTATTAGAATACAAGTGAGAAGTAAGTCCTAATTCATTTCATAGAAAACTCATGGAAGCTGCCGTTTTGTTTGTTTGGACAATGTGTTCTCAAGAATTAAGAAGATGACCCCGCACATTCACCTTGTCCAATTGGGAACAAAACCCTTTCCATAAACAATACCCCTTTTTTTTAATGTGTTTTTCCATGCTAAAGAAAATTTTCTCTAAAATTTAAGAAAAGGACAAAAGGAAACAAAAATTATCAAAAAATAGATTTTAGTGGATTTTATGTTAAATGTGTGACAAAAAGTCAAAAACTAGCTTATTTTCAAAAAGTCAAGTTTGATTATTTGTAAAAGAGCAAAGACAAAAGGCAAAAAGTTTTTAGCAAATAAGTAAAGAGAAATGATATGTCCACAATATTTTCACAATATTTTTACAACAAATCCTAAGTGGCTGGTTATTACTGGTTATTATTGTTGGGGCAAAAAAATAATCTTAGTGTTAAGTTCAAACTTGAACCAATAACAACTAACCACTTATAATTTGTTGTAAAAATGTTGTGGACGTAAAATCTCTCTTTTTTTGCTTCATTTTTTAATTTCCCCCTTTCCACTTTTTTTTCTGGGGGCGGGGCAGGGCAAGAGGAGTGAAATAGTTAACTTTTACAACACAAAATTGCCTTAGATGAGAACATCTTTCTTGTAATAGTTATACCGAGTCACCCATGTAACAAACCAATGAGCAAATCTTAAGTGGCTGGTTATTACTGGTTGTTATTGTTGGGGTAAAAAAATAATCTTAGTGTTAAGTTCAAACTTGAATCAATAACAACTAACCACTTATAATTTGTTGTAAAAATGTTGTGGACATAACATCTCTCTTTTTTTTGCTTCATTTTTTAATTTCCCCCTTTCCACTTTTTTTTCTGGGGGCGGGGCAGGGCAATAGGAGTGAAATAGTTAACTTTTACAACACAGAATTGCCTTAAATGAGAACATCTTTCTTGTAACAGTTATACCGAGTCACCCATGTAACAAACCAATGAGCAAATGCCCTATGATTCAATTTTATAGTACTCCTTTGTCAAAGTTGGTCTCACTAACCTCTCATATGACATTCACTTATTAGATTGTTACATGCTTGACTTGGTATAACTATTTGTTAGTGTGGATAAGTGTGTTTCAAACACTTTTGTTTTGTGTCCCACATTGGTTAGGAGTGGACACCTTTAGTATTTGTAAGCCATGAGTTATCTTAAAGAATATCTAAAAATAGTGGGCTAGGTGTTAGACTTGGAATCTTATTCGCGTGATTCTCTAGTTTGTGAAATCTTTCTAAACTCTAGCTATATTTTCCAATACCATAGATGCTTTTTCGTTTGTGTGTGTGGCAAGAAGTTTCGAGCATTACAAAATACAGCTTACCATAACCCGCTGGATCCTTGTATGCATGTGATGGTATTTCTCTTCTTTCTCTAACTAGCTCTAGCATGAAAGAACTTTGTATTTCTGTCCCTTCTTACAACCAAGTAACCATTGACCTCTGCTTCCATTAAACTTCATCACATTCCATGAGGTTACTCAACTCATGTTTCACTGTATTAGTTGTTTCAGTAACTTATTCATCTGGAGCCATTTGTGCTGCAATTGTTGATGTTTCTGTTTGATGCCAGAATGGTTGTCAGTTGTCACCAACATGCTGCTTGCCCCTTTCCCAATGTAGGGACTGAATGTTTTAACTTAGCACACAGAGAGAACATTCTTGAACCTATAATTGATGCTCGGATTGGTTCACCTATAAACAATTTGAGGCATTAAATGATGTTCTACAATTTAGAGAGCATGTTATAAAGTTGGCACTTGGCACAACAATCCAATGGAATGCATTTGATTATTTTGCACATTTTGAAAGATCAAAAAGAGATTTTTTTTTTTTTTTTCCACTCTTCTCGTATTTTCTCTATTAATATTGTTTTCATTATAATGAAATTATATATTAATATTCAGGTACAAATTTCAAACATTTTGGAAGAACCCTGAATAATATGATTTTCATTTGCTATGGGGCAAAAATAAAATGCTTATGTATATAAGCATGAAAACATGTGTACTTAATTAGTATAAATTTACAATTCAAAGTAACTCTTACATTAAAAAAAATTATTAAAAAAAAAAAAAAAAAAAAAGAGCCCTAGATTTTACCACTGTTCTATTTTATTATGATACATATCCTCAGTACTCGCTGATTCAGACTAAACTAGGAAAAATCCTCTTATAAAAAATAAAAATAAAACCAGGAAAATTCCTATTCAAATTTCTTAACAAAGTAAATCACTTAAATGCTTACTACAAGCATGCCCACAACAAATTACAACACCAAAATTAGTGACTAGTAAAAGAGGAACAATATATGTATTTAGATATGTATGCATACATGTGCCACATTAAACAGCAATATCACAACTGCAGATGAACTTCAAAAATTAAAGACAAAGCATTGGGTTATTTGAAAATGAATTAGTACCAGAAGCCTTATATTTTCAATCTTTATAGCAATTATCAGTGATCCAACAATGTGAATCATCAACTTTTTTTCCTCACAACAATAGAATCAAGTACGCGTTCACTTTCAAGATAGTTATGGCGAGCTATCCGAATCCCAATCTTCAACAGGTAACCAACCACCTAACATGCAGAAGAGTACATAACTATATAATTGTTAGTATAAAATGAAACAGAAGGTAAATATTGAAATCTGGACAAGTGTTTAACAAAACTCAAAAAGAGATGCAGGCTAAGAATCAGTAAATAAATATGGATGTATAGATGTATATGGTTACACAAAACCTACAAATGTTAATAGGCCAAAGCCACCTGTAAACTGATGTGCTCTACAATTAATCATATTTTTTTTGGCAAACATGGAGGAATTGATCCCTTTCTAAAGTTATGTTCTCCAATACTATGTTTTTTGAAATTTATAATAACATTTCTTTCTAAAGTTAACTCTCTCATAAAGAGTAATTTCTCAGTTAGTACTTTCACATTATAGATGATACTGTTATCAATAAGTTTGAGCTTAGAACTAGGAGTTCTCACGTCATAACTATGGATAAACGCTTAGAAATCACATAATGACAACAGTGTCACTATAAGGTGAAGGCGCTAACTGAGAAATTGCTCTTTATGAGAAAGTCAAGTGTCAATAACTACAGACACCTCCACAAAGCCATTAAATCAGGAGATTGCTCCTTATAAGTGTTAAATCCAGAATCACCACTCATTTTAATGAACTCAATTGTGACACAGCAAAATGAATCAAAATAATTCATCTAATCATATCCATAGATGTGTGCGTGTGTGTACATATAGGCGTATATCAGTCCAAATGGTGACATGTTCTTTACACTGGTTTCCATTATACACATCTAACACAATGACAAAGGAAACATTGTCAACCTCTGTCAATATTCAAAAAAGCATTGAAGACTATTGCCTATTGGATAGAAGACTCATGAGAATCCACCTCTATTTTGATTTTGAATTGACTACAAAGTAACACATCCTCCACTCCCCCAAAAAAAAAGAGCAATGGTCTTTGGACCAAATGGCATCTCTCCTCCCCCAATAAATGAGGGTGGAAAGTAAGATCATAGGTTCAAACATGAAAGTTACTTCTCATCAAGAACTACATTTTTGGGAAAGGCAAGTTTGATAGATCACTTGAACTACCCCTAACTTAGGTAGAAATAAAAGACTAAAATTTACAAAGCTTTACAAGTTAAAAATCAAGCAAACAGATTATGAAGCATTTGTTTCATGGTCTAATTCATTCTCAATGTAATGCATATCTCATTCCAGTCTATTGATAAAAAAATGGAAACAAATGTAAATAAATAAAATGATAGAAGCAAATTAAATTTCCTAGATGGGATAGTAGCAAAATCTGCAATAAGATGACCCTAAAAAATTTCCACTCACCTGCATACAAAAAATAACTAATTCCAAGACATCATAACAGATTTCCCCAAAACATCAAATTCAGTGACCCCTGAGTGCCAAATTGCTCTCAATCATGATACAACATTCATATTTGCTTCTAAACCACGTCCTTGACTTTTGCACAAGACGACCCTAAGAAGTTCAGCAAGAAAACCAGCTTTGAATTATTAATAATTTCCACATTATCTTTAAGTAAATACACTATGTTCAACAATACTGCAAAAGGAAAAATTTGAATCTAGGCAGGCTCTGTGTCATATGAGCACACAATGTTCAAATATGTTGCTTTCATAAATAAATAGAATTCATCATCAAGTTTCCAACCACTAATTTCATGGTGTAACTCCAAACAGATAATATCATAAGATTTGATTTTACAATCCTATTTCAAGGTGTGATATCAAAAAATGCCAAAAAGGAAGTTTTGAACAGATGGTTCTAAAAAATTGAAACCAAAACATCATCGACACCCATTGCATTAGCAGAAACTTGAGATGGAACTTCCATAAGCAACTTATCTTTTGCTTTTTTCCAGGGGAAAAAAATTTTGGAGCAAGTTTTCAAATTATTCCATAATGAAGAATTAGTAAGTGAGCATTAATAAACATCGAGATGGGATCTCAATAACTATTAAATTAAAGAAAGTTGAAGATTATTCTGAAATAACACATTCAAAATCTAATCATTTAAAAATTTATTACATACAGTTGGGGGCCCTTTTTCGGCGCGCAGCCATGTGTTGTCCATTGGGGGTGACCTTGCTAGACCCAAATATGTTTAGGGAGTTGTGTCCGGAACTCAACATTGGGCCACGTAGTCCAATGGCTTCTGGCGTATTCACAGGCCTACAAAATGAGTAAAGCCCAAAATCTAAAAATCATGATAATGGTTGAATAAATAATGTGTTTGATATAATAGCTTTGGTTAACAGTTGTAATAGTAGTTGAAATAAAGTAATATATATTTAAAGGTGAAGTAATCATGTATTCAATAGTGTAAATTCAGAGATATAGAAACAGAGTCACTTATCTTTGTATGGTTTGTAACTCCAGCTGTATAGCATCAATGAATTGATAGTATTCTAGCAGAATGACTCTAGCAGTGGAGAGGCAGTTTGCCATGATAACTTCAAGATTGAAAGGGAAAAATGGGTGCAACTGGAGGGAGAGAGAGTATGTCCAGCTGTGTGTAGAGGCTGGTTAAGTTTGTCCCCTTTATCATGCACTTAAATGAATTTCCCCTTGATAATGCTCTTTTAGTTATTATGAAGTTATGAATAGTATTACCTTCTATGGGAAGGGCTTTTCTAAGAAGTATTTGTGCCTTCTAAGAGAAGGGTTTTAGTATTAGAAGTTGATGTCTTTCATGAAAAGAGTTTTTAGTATGAGTGTTTGATATCTCTTGATAAGTATGGAAATGGAAAAAGACATAAATGTTTTGTGGGATGTTGTATTTGTAATTTGTAAGATACATGGAAGTAAATAGAGATATGGAGGTTAAAGATAGTAAAGATATGAGATTATAGCTGCTGGAGAAGTTATAGTGATGACTTGCGTTGCTTTCCAAGAGGAAAGATTTTGTAAGAGAAGAGGTTTTGTAAGAGAAGTGAAGAGGGAGATGTGTTTAGAAGATATGGGCAGTAAGATAGATGCATTTTCAAAATATGGAGAGTGAGAGAATAAGCATAAGAAAAGTAATAGTGTTGTAGTTTGTTTAGCAATGTTGCGGAGATTTTCTGTTGGAGGATGGATAAAAGCTTATGAGTAGTGATATGAAGGGCATTTGTGAAATAAGGGCTGAAGAGCTTAGTTTCTAATTTGGAAACTAAGAACTCAAAACCTCTTTAAGAGCTTAAGAAGATAATTAGAGGGAAAGAAAATCAAGAAGTTTATGAGAGAGTTGTTCTTCTCTGTTGGTGTGTCTTGAAGTGTTAATGAAAGGCTCTATTTATAGCTGAGTTTAAGGGGGTATTTAGCAAAGAATCTTAGCAAAAATTTGTCCCAATTAGCAATAAATTTTCAGAAAATCTATCCTAGGATTTGGCCGAAAATGGTATGTTCAACTTTAAGGTGTTCTTGCTGTTTTGGGTAATAGTAGCTAAAGGAAAGACCAACAAAAAAGGAAATGATTTTAGCAAGAAAAATATAGTTTCTTTGGTTGGTTTTGGTTTTTAGCCAAATAAGGAAATTTTGTAATTTCAGGGCTGCTAGGTCAACTATCACAGTTGTTCTGAAAAAGCTGTCCCAACTGTCAGAAAAAGCTATCACAGGTTGATGTCAGGCTGCTGGAGAGAATATTCAGCATTTATTTCATAGGTTTAGCTAAAAATGGTAAGATCTCTTTTAAGAGTATCTTGCTGTTTTGAGTATAGTAACTGGTTGCTGGGATTTGAGAATTAAATGGCTGGTGATGTCACTTTCAACCAGGTGTCAAATGCTGAACACACTGCTGGTATTCTACTAGAAAGGTTTCCTCTTTTGGGTATTTATATTTTTGGTCCAAGATTCTATCACAATATATTTTTAGCTAGTAATAGAATGATTGATTGATAGTTAACAAAGTTTCTGAGATCTAGTCAAGGTTTCATTGTGTTATGACTTAATCTTGGTGAGGAAGAAGAGCATTTATTGCTCTTCTCTGGCAGCTGGCAGGGGAATATTTGGTCTAATTATGGCAAATGGCAGCTAGGTATTAAATATATTATGAATGTTTTATATTTGAAAACTGAAGATAGCCAATCAGATTTAGCCATGTGTTTGAGTTGGATTTTAGCTAAAAGTAGTAATAAGTTTATGTAGAATAATATACTTAGGTCTTCAAATTCGTATAGCAACAACTAGAGATTAAATGAATAGTTATTTTGTCAGCATTTAGATGGCAGGAGTTTTTGAATGTTTGTCATATAATGAATATTAAGTTTTAGGAAAAGAGCAATGAGGAGTTTTATCATTTTAAGTACTGTGTGATAAAAGAGGCTTACCATATGTTACCCGCTACACACTAACTCGTCAAAGTTCGCGGAGTTAGAGAAGACACGCCAAGCAACATGTTTCTTTTACCAACTTTAAATCGCTGGAGTTTTACTGAACATACCTCTTGGCCCTCCAAACCACGACTCCCAAAGTTTCCCCAAAGAGACTCATGAGCTTGGATCATGAGCCGAAGATGAGATGACATACCTTGGGCTTGTTGTCATTTTATGTAAATATGGGCTTTTGTTGGAGAAGCCACCTTCCATGAGTATGAGAGAGATAATATGGGCCATGAGCTTTGATTCATTACTTGAACTTGATCCATATATTAATGTTGATAATGCCGTGGGTTATGATCCCAATTGATGAAAAGGAAATATGGACCATGAATCCACCTCTTGAAGTAAGGATCTTGTGGGCCATGTGAGCCCAATCCATATAGTTGAATAAGATATAAGCTTATTTTGGGCTTTAAATGAGATTTACCCAAAAATCTATAATATGTTGATGTGACGCGAGTTGCCAATGAAGTGATGCCATGTGGCGTGAAAAAAGAGTCCTCAACACATACAAAATGCAATTTGGATGGTTTTTTTTTTTTTTTTTTTTTTTTTTTTTTTAAGTCTACCTTTAGATTTAATCATTTTTATTCCCTAAAGACACTAGACTCAATCTCATCATGCTTTTGACATTAAAAAGAATTCTCCAAACACATTTGAGAGAAGAAGAAATTATTCTGCCTTATTTAATTGTATAAACTAACTAAGCCAGTAGTTTCTTTCTAATTAATCTAATTACATTGTGCAAATGAAATGACTGAACAGAATACCCTAATAATAAGTGAATTCCTGCAGTGTTTGTTGATCAGGTAGATACTCCCTTCAAGTGTAAGATTTTCTCTATTTCAGAAAAGCAACCTAAATCACACCTCATCAACTCAGTTTTAGGTACAAAGATTTAAATTGTTAGAATAGAAAGCAAGTTACACTATCCTTTTCTTCTCCATATATGTGAAAAAATCATAAATGCAACAAAAGTCCTTTGAACAAACAGAAAGAATACAAAGTAGAAAGAAATTTCCCAAATACAAAATAAAAAAGAAAAGATGATTACCGCTGAGTTCACAACTTTGCTTAATTTCAAGGCCTGAATGTTTTGAACAATGTCTGAATTTTAAGCAAGATTTGTTCCTTGCCTTCATTCGTTCTGCATGAGAAATCAAACCACTGATAAGTTCTCCAAAATATCAAAACCTCAAAAAACATAATGAAGAACAAACAAGAACAATAATATTGGTGTTCCATTCTACAAAAAAAGTCAAATACCTTAGGTTTAAAGATGGCTTTAGAAGGTAGATAAAGAGGCAAGATATCAACCACTTGGCGAACAAAGTTCTTAAACTTGTTACTTGGGTGCTCCTCTGATAATTAACAATCTATCACATGAAAACAGATAAAAAGAAGATATGTTATTACTTGCCATCCATAAAAATTGTGAAGGGAAAAAAGTTTTCCTTTTTGGCAAGACAACAATGAGGAGTACAAATAATCAAAAGACTAGAATTTTTAACTTTGAAATATTTGGAAAGAAAGGTTGCTAGCAGCTGCAGGAGATAGAGAAATATCAAGAGATCAAGCACAAGGAAAATAAAAATAGTTCGTGGTTGTGTGATGCTCTCTGCATTAGAAACCCAACATATAAAAAGGGATAAAGAACAAAGAAACTGAAGGCACCAAAGGTTTTTTTTGAAATGTTTGAAAAAACTCAAACTATAATTAGAAATTTTCAGTTAGTAGGTAAAAATTGCAATTCAGATGGAGAATCTTGTGATTATTGAATGTTCTGCTTTTAACATAAACCAAAAGAAGAATCTATTTAGGTAGATTATCCCATCAAAGAACTACTTTTTTTATAGGTAAAGATGATGTAATTAAAATAAGACTACTTCACATACAATGGACACAAAGAAGCCTAAAGAATTACAACGAGAATGTATTGTGTACAGAAAGGATCATCAAAGAACAACTTAAGCCATTAGTTATTTTCTGAGTAGTTCAATGGAGAATTTGCAAATTATGTCAAAATTTTAAATATAACACCACTCTCTCCTAATGAAAAAAACAAAAAACAAAAACAAACAAACAAACAAAATACCTCCATAGTTAGCACAATTCTGCAGTGTAGTTGCCTGGTTAAGTTCTGCCCTCAAAGTGCTAAGAAATTTTCTATGATTCTGTAATTATAATAATCAACCATATATGTCAGTCCATGAACACAATCTTATTTTATAAAAGAACAAATGAAAGAATTTATGTTATACTTATTTGTTCTCCTAAAACTTAAAAAATAAATAAATAAATAAATAAAAATCGTGTCTTATTAAAAATTTTAAGGATAGGAGCAAAATACAAAAGAATTTTAAAATAAAAGAAGAAGAAAGAAAGAAAGAAAGAAAGAAAGAAAGAAAATAAGATTACCACTGAGTTCTTGACCTGTTGCACAATTGCAGTTTTTGAATAGGGTCCGAATTTTGAGCCTAGGTTTGTTCTCTGTCTTAGATGGTTCATTTGTTCCTGCATGAGAAGTCAATTAACCAAGAAGTTCTCCAAAATACAACAAGGCTCAAAATGCACCAAGAAGAAGAGCATGTTGAAGAAATATCGAAGGCTATGACAAATTGGGAATAAAAGATAGGTGCATACCTGAAGAAATTATTTCCGGCTGGTCCCAATAATCCACAATTAGGTGTGGGACATGATCAATGTTGGGCCAATCTTCACCTGTTTGTCTCAGGCATCTTTGACGTAAGAGGGGACAATCAATAATTGTCAGATTTTCTAAAGATTTGAGCTCATGAATCTCTCGAGGCAATGATGTTAAGTTGGACCAATTGCGAATGAAAAGACTTTGTAGTGATGTAAGGTTGCCTATCCACTCTGGTAAAGCCATCAAACTAGGACATTCTGAAATTATGAGTTGTTGAGGAGTCATAAAATGTTGAAGCCCATTTGGTAAAGACACTAGCTTTGTAATTCCCATAAGACGTTGAGAACGAAGGCTCTTAAGGCCATGCCATTGCATGGCATCATCTTCATTGTTTAGCAGAGCAAGCTCATTGTAGGGCCATATTTCCATAGATTGAAGCGAGGTGAGATGTTGAATACTTCTACAAGTTGAAGATCCTAGTCCATCACACAATATTATAAAGAGTTTCCAGAGAGAAACAAGGTTCTGCAGCCACTCCTCTGAAAGCAATTCTAAATCTGAAACATCCAGTAAGGACAAAGACTCCAATTCTGAGAGGGGAAAGTTGCATGAGGAGGAGGTTGATTGGTTCTGTTTTGGTACCATATTCATTGTCTGATGCAATACCTTTGAGCTAGCTTTATACAATTGCAGCTCTTCTTTGAGAAATGGAAACTTGGGCATGGAAGTCAAGTTAGGACATTGATAAATTCCTAATTTTAAAAGACGAGGAAATGATGGCAGTAACATATGCTCTGCCTCATTATCATAATCTCTCATCCACCATAATAGGGCAATTCCTTAATTCAAGAGAATATAAGGATGGGAAAAATGTTGCTTTTGAAGAAGAGGAACCAAACAAATTACTAGCAGTGTCTTTCTCCATGTATTTAAGTGCTGCCATATCCAAAAGATTGACAGTCTTGAGAAAAGGGAGTTGATTTAACGGTGGCAGGTGCTGGCATCTACGATTATCCCTTAACCACAAATCAATAAGATTAGTGAGTGAAGAGACCCAACTTGGAATATTTTCACCCATATAACCATAAAACCCCAATGCTTTAAGATTTGGATGTGGCTGGAGCCCTTCCAACGACATTTCATCATAACATTTGATTTCTTCAGTCCATTCTGGGTCCCACAAAAATTCTAGTCGTTGAAGATGCTGTTTCTCAGTCATTTTTGCACCTTTACATTCCAGCACCACCTTGTCATCTTTTCCATGTCTTAAGTTGGTAATTGTCAGGCTTCCTCCCAAATTTCTAAGACATTTCAATTCACTTAGCCCAACAATAGGCCTAGCCTTGAAACCTTCCTTGCTCACTACAAACATTGGTAGTGTCTCAAGAGAAGAAAGATGCCCAAGTCCAAAGGACATATGTGTCAATTTGCTACAATCAGTAATATCAAGATGCTTGAGACTGACCAACTTTTGAATGTCCCTGGGTAATTCTCTAAGCTCCAAACAACTATTCAGTTTTAGTGTAAGCAAATTCAACAAATTAGTAATTGAATGGGGGAGAATTTCAATACTAGAATTTTCAGAAAGATTAAGATATCTTAAATGCTTCAATTCCCCAATTGAATGGGGCACTACACGTAGCCCTACCTTGCTCAAATCCAATGTGCGCAAATACTTGAGATTTGAGACAAGTGCATCGCAAGTTAAGCTATCCAAATTCCCCCCTACACTAGATGCAAGAATTGTTCTTATCTTCCATCCATTACACTTGGGCATTGAAAGATGTATAATAAATCCATAGGACCAAATGATGCATGACAAACATTTTCAATAACATTTTCCCAACTTGAATTTAATATGGTACTTTCTGTCCCAGCCACAAGAATTGCAAGTTCATGCATGAGATCATGCATTTTGCATGATTTTATGTTGCCCAAATCATCCTTTTCTACATTCTGGAAAAACAACCTCCAAAGTAATTGCATAAAATATTCTCTACCAACATCGTCCACACGTTGTCTTTGATCTATTAACTTAATAAAACCTTGTGCAGCCCAAAGTTTAATAAGTTTATCTACATTAATTCTATGATCTTTTGGAAACAATCTACAATAGGCAAAGCATTGCTTCAAGTGCGACGGAAGATGATCATAACTCAAGTTTAGAGTCGATAAAATCTTATTTTCTTGTTGATCTAGTTTTGAGAGTTCATTTTCTAAGAAGGATTGCCATTCAATTTCGGAGGTTTTACCATACAATAAGCTTCCTATTGTTCTTATAGCAAGAGGAACCCCATTACCCTTTCCCACAATCTGTTTTCCCAATGCTACTAAAGCTTTGTTCTCTAGTGCTTTGCCATTTTTAAATGCCATTTTTACAAATAAGGGCCAAGCCTTTTCTTCCGGTAAGCCTTTAAGATCATAAAGTGAAGTTGTGCCTATTATCTCTGCTACCTTAATAGAGCGTGTAGTTACCACTATCCTACTTCCCCTTGCACCACCCATTAATAAATTCTTAAATTGATGCCATTCATCTATGTCCTCATTCCACACATCATCCAAGACAATGAAGTATTTTTTTCCATTAAGTGTTTCTCGAAGCTGATTTTGTAAAATCTCAAGGTTTTCTTCATGCCTCTCAATTTTCATAGATTCTAGAATTTGTTTTACGTCAAAATTATCCAAGACACAAATCCACAACTTTGGCTCAAAATTATTTTTGACATTTTCATCATTGTATATGAGTTGAGCTAGTGTAGTTTTTCCTAATCCTCCGATTCCAACTATTGGAATAATTGAAACATTCTCTACAACATCGGTATCAAAAAGAAGTTTTATAATTTCTTTCTTATCATCATCTCTCCCAGCCACATCTTCTTCAAGTACAAAAGAATAAGTTTCTCTATTCCTAATATTGACTTGTGGCTCAATGGGGTTTTCTATAAACCGGAACTTCATCCTATCAGCAGCAATGGCATTTAGTCTCTCCCTAATTGCCTTTATTCTATGGCCCATCTTAAGACTATAAGCAAGCTGGTTTGAACTTGAAAAGAAAATGCGTACCTCCTTTGTTATCTTACTTCCAGTCATCATTTTCTGTAGCAGAGCTTCAGTTGAGAAATCATCCAGCAGGTCATCTGCATCAAAGAAGAGATCTTTGAGCTTTCTGAGCCAGTCTTTGATCTCGTAATTATGAGAACCTTGATTTTCTGCATCTAGAACCACGGCTTGGATTGTGGAAACTGTGCTCTTTAGAATTCCAAGCTCAGCTTTGACACCACATGCTAACTTTATCTCTTGGAGAAGTAAGGAATGTAGCACTTCAAGTACTTTCCAGGAAAGGTCAAAGAAAACTCCGTCTGTCATTTTTTTTTATCCCTTTCAGGAATGCTTAATAGTTTTGTGGGATGATAAAAGTGATGAGAGGCAGGTTGTAGTGTCAAGCTTAGCATAAACACATCAATATTTATAAGCCATGAAGGTGACATTGTTGAACACTTTTCCTGTTAATTGTCTTTTAATGATGCTTGCACAAAGGATTAATTCTCTAGGTTAAAGAAAGTAATATTAGACAGCAATGATTCTCAGCAAAAGTAACACAAACAACTTTAACAATTGTTCCTTCAGTGATAGCGGATGGCATGAATGGTTCCTCTCTTTTCTTCCTTTGGTGGCTTAATTCCAATTTCAATCCACTCTCCATCTTTTGTGTTCCTTAAGATCATGAAGCATACCAAGTAATACTGATATCTCGCTACATTGGACCCTCTTATAGGTATTTTTATCACCATTTTTATCATATTGTTCTTTCTTAATAATGATATTAGGTTTAACTAATGAAAGGAAAGGATTAATTACGGTTGGAGGGGTATTTGAAAGGGGAAAAGTTTTATTGTGCAACCCAAGATTGTTGGTTGATAAAACCTATAATAATAATAATAACAATAAATAAATAAATGGTGAATGGCGGGTTCTATAAAGTTTTTCATATGGAGTGCAAGTAATTTTATATATACGTGATTAAATATGACAAGAGAATAATTTACTTATGTTTCAGGGAAAAAATAGAAAGAGAAAAGATTACTTAAGGCATTCTAGGCAAAGCAAGTGGAATTAACAAATAGTAAAGAAACAACCTTTTTTTTCTGTGTTATCCATTCATTGAAGCAATCAAGATATTAAAGTTCAATGCTTTTGCTTTATTGCCGGAAAATTTTCATTTTTTTTTTTCACATGCTTCCTTTCTAGAAATAGAATTGCCTATTAAATAATTTTATAAATTCCAATAAAAATGAAGACTTTATAGTAAATATATATTTAAATTGTTCTAACTTCTAAGTAAAAGATTATATGCTGTAGAGATTTGTTTTGGCAGCATATACAAAGTGCAAAAGAGAGGAACATATGAATAGAACAATGCCCTCTGCTTTAATGTTGATATGGCAAGTACATATCTTGAAGGAATTTAGGTATTGCGCATTTGAAGAAAAGATTCTGGAGAGTAATTGCAAAGTAGCTGACTAGCTGCCTTTCTCAAAAGAGAGCAGTATTGGACGTAAAGGTTTTGATGCACTTTATTCTTCACTGGACTCCCTTCTTTTTTTCATCTAGTTTGATGCCAATTGCAATATATGTCTCTCTCTTCTATCAAGTCAACTTTTTTCTTTTAAACTAACCGCAGACCCTTGCGATGCATGAGAATATATAAATATTATGTAATGAGATGTAATATATAAAAAGTAACAATTATTTTTTGTATGTTTGATTAATATATTTTTAAGGTGAACCATATTCTTCTAACTTATGTTGTAGTGTGTTATATTTACCTAATATACAACTAAACTTTATAAATTTCAAATTTATTATTCAAATTTATCATCTCGGAGATTATCATAATAATAAAAACTTATTACAAAATTACAATGTTATCTTAACCAAAATTAAGATAAAACCAAAGGGAAAAAAGATGGAATTTATAATAATTTATTACTCAAACAATTGATAGGTATATATTCAAATTCATACCCATGTAGATTGTATATAAACTCAAATTCCTATTTCCCAAAAAACTAAATATTAACCCAAACCAAAATTCAAGCAAAGTTATAAAATAGAGAGGGAAGACTTAGTGATGAGAAATTAAAAAAACACAATACCAAAACACATATTTATTGTTAAAAAAAATAAATAAATAAATAAAAAAAACCATCAACCTTAATTACAATTATAAGAAAGAACAAAAATCTACCAAAAGAAAGTAGAGAGAGAGAGAGTGTGTGTAAGAACAAAGATATTATATGAATTAAATTTATGCTCCACACTCAAGTATATGAACAGAGATATTATATGAATTGAATTTATTCTCCACACTCTCAACGTTGGGAGTTATTTTCATATATATAATCAGATTAGTTGCATAGGATAAGATGTTTGAATACAAAATGAAACATTTGAAATACAAATGGTAGATGAGATAGAAAAGCATATGAGATATGAAAGTGTTCGTGCTTATCTCGAACTGTTCTTATCTACTGTAATATTTGAGTTTGATCTAATCTGATTTGCTGTCGTGTTTGATTCCTTATCAAATTGGAATGCTTCAATAGAGAGAGAGAGAGAGAGAGAGAGAGAGAATACTCACAATTTTTTTGTGGGAAAAATATAGATTGAATGAGAGAATTTATGGGAAAAATATAGATTGAATGAGAGAATTGGTATCGAATTTATACAAAATAAAATAGGAAAAAGAAGGGTCAAAATATAAAAAAGAAAAAAAGATGAAAAAATTGTAACAATAAAGTAAAGAGTAGTGGGGAGATAAAGAAACAAAGAGAGAGGAGAAATGTTAAAAGAAGTGTAACAGTAAATGTAGACTAATAGGGAGAAGAAGAGTTTTTTTCTTCTTCTTCTTTTTAAAATAGGGAGAATAAGGTTATATTTGGTAATAGTTTTTATTTTCTATTTTCAAAAACTTGTTTTTGGGAATATAAAGAAAAAAAACAATTTTCTGTATTTTTGAAATCAAAAACATATTTGGTTAGTTGAAATTAAAAAACTAGTTTTTTGAAGAAAAAAAAAATAGAAAATATGTTGTTACTAGAATTGAACTTTAATGCTAACTCATTAAATGGGACAAATTCATTAAATTAAATGCATATTTTCATTTACTTTTGAAAATTAGAAACTGAAAACAGTCTTTTGCATGTTTTTAGTTTCCTTCACAAATTTAGTTTTGAAAACAGTTTTTGTTTTCTGTTAATTTTGGGTTGTCAAACAAGTTTTTTAGTTTCAAAAATAGAAAAAAAAAATTTTGAAAATAGAAAATAAGGGGAAAAAACAGTTATCAAACATACCCTAAAAAAATAAATAAATAAAAAAAGAGGTAGAAAATAAGTGAATAATGTAACCGTTGATATGGCTCAACAAGACTGTAACAACAATAAATACTACGCTTCAGCTTTTAAATATATATAAATTTACTATCTTACCGTTAGTCATTTATTGGTAATTTGGTTCTGTAGAAATGCATACTATTATGTTGTTTGTCGAGAATTTCGAGATACATTTTCCTTTTTTTTTCTTTTTTCTTTTTTTTGCTCTTTTTGAAATTTGCTCTCTTATATCATCACACACCCTTGGTGCGATGGTCACTCCATAAGTATAAATGCTTGTAGAGTGTGGGGGATAAGGGTTGGGATTCAAGTCTCTGGGAGAAAATTTCACACATATACACTAAGATTAAGCGAAAGTAGAATTTCTATCTTATATCAAAAAAAGAAATTTGCTCCCTTATCAAATTTTACTCTATCATAGCATTCATAAATGCCCATTATAGATATGCATTACAATTTTAAAGCTGTTTTTATACATATTACCAAATGGTGCAAATGCACATATGATACATGATCATGGTGTATGCATGGAAAGAAGAACGGGTGAGAATATCTGGAGTACAAAAACACAGCAGGTGTAGGAGTTATAATTAGACACTCCAACGAGGAGCTAATTGCAGCAATAAGAAAGAAGAGATGGTCAGTGGAGTGGTAGAGAATGCAGCAATTCGAGCTATATATTTTGCACAGAATATAGGAGTACACAAAGTGATCAATGAAGTAAGTTCATTACAGATGAAGAAGACTGTTATAGAAACAGAACTGGACCTGTCGAGTGTGGGACAATTGATGGTTGAAGCAAGAAATGGATTAAAGGACTTAAGAATGTTTGTTGGACTGTCTGGTGGGTAGGCAGGAAAACAGGGTTGCTAACAGATCAGCATGGCATGTTGTTTGCATTATAGATGCTGTTGCTTGACTGGAGGATGCTCCAGTTTTTTTACCAAGTTATTTACTACTACCTATGTTTTCTTTTTTTTCTTTTTCTTTTTTTGATAGGTGTACTACCTATGTAAGACAATTCAATTAATACAAATGCCTTTTTTTCATTCCCAAAATAAAAGTCCCTACAAGATACCTCACAATAAATTAACCTAGCCACCTTCTTCTTTTGGTGGGGGAAGAAGTGAGTGACCCAATGGGGCGGGGTTTCAAATTTAAATTGATAGCCTTTATTTCAAAAGGCTGCATCTTGACAAGTGAACTGCTCCTTAGGATTAATAACAAAGAGCCTATAGATTATTTACGCCATCTTCTGGTACATCCTACGGAAAATTCTTGCGCCTTCTAATTCTGCATGAATTTCTCTCTCAGTCCTTATTCCCATTGGATTGCTCAACAACCATCCCTCATTGTCACACAAGACACTCTGGCTGAGGGCATCAATGTGATGAAGTACATCCACATCAGCATCAAACTGATTTCTCATATCAAGCGCCACTTCAAGCACATCAGACTGTATGAACACCTGATCAATACATCAAAATGAAATTTAAGACATGCCTAAATCTTGCATGTATGAAGGAAGTTTTGGTAAAATAGTATGTTCAACACAGAAAACTGGGTAGAAAATGAAGATTTATCCCTACATACTTGAAGCAAATTATAGCACCATTTGTTTAGAAAGAGAATTATTTTACTCATTTGCTCCTTTTAATTTTTTTTTTTCTTTCTGATGCACCTGTCTAGAAACAGAGCATACATCATTCTATTAGGTATGAAAAACAACCCACAAAAGCATGTTAAAACATTGCATCTTACCCCAATTATCTAACTGAAAGCAGCTATATTAGCTCACAACACAACAGAATCTAAAAGGAATATTGAAGTCCAGGGTCAGAGTGATGGGGAACTTAAGCAGCAGCCCCTTTTGAATACTAGTAAGAGGAAAGGGAAGTCGATTTGAGTGCTCAAGATTTTTTTAAGAGGGATTCAACCTATGACGTCCACAATAGCTCTTTATCATCAAACTAAGACACCAATCAGTTTTTGGTGTAAGCAAAGATTGAACCCCAGATCTCTTATACAGCCATCAGAAACTTTACCAGTTGAGCTAACTGGAACCCACAACCATCAAGAGTTAATTTGAGATGTTTTGCATAATGAAAATACCTCTTGGGACCTTTCTTAGCTAGTCTGAGTTGTTTTGAATCTTTTTTTACTGCTTTTTTAGAAAAATACTGATCTAGTTTCAAATAAAGTTTCCCTAAGCTTGCGCTTTTCCTTTTGCAGACCCATTTACAACCAATAGGCTTAATACCTTCTGGTTTGTCTACTAAGGTCCAGACTTGGTTGGTATACATTAAGCCCATCTCTGATTCCATGGCCTTTTTCCAATTCTCAACGTCCTTATCATTCATTGCTTCTTAATAAGTAAAAGGATCATTATCATGCTCCTCTGACTCCATTAGATAAATCTCATTTAACAAAGTAAGTCTAACTGGAGGCCTGATAGTCCTTTTACTACACCGAATCTCTTGCATTTTGCTTGGTTCCATAGGCACTATTACTTGCTCTTCATTATTCTCATTCAACTCAGCCGTTGGTTCATCAATTTGTTCATCAAGAGAAACTTTGGCTCTTCTTTCATTTAAGCTATAATCTTCCTAAAAAAAATAGCATTTCTGCTCACAAAAACCTTTTGCTTGCTAGGATTGTAAAAATTGAAACAAGTAGACACCTTGGGATAGCCAACAAATAAGCATCTACCATTCCTTAGTCCTAGCTTATCCACATTAGACTTTCTAACATGTGCTGGACAACCCCATATCTTTAAATGATTTAGACTTGGTTTCTTACCAGTCCATAACTCATATGGGGTGTTAGGAACTGATTTGGTGGGGACCCTATTTAATAAATAAACAACAGTCTCCAAAGCATAACCCCAAAATGAGATTGGGAACTCTGACATGCTCATCATGGAACAAACCATATCTAATAAGGTTCTATTTCTTCTTTCAGCTACACCATTATGTTGAGGTGTGGCAGGGAGAGTCAGTTGAGAAATAATGCAATTTTCTTTTAGATATTCCCCTCCTCTTTCAGAGCGAAGAATTTTTATGCATTTTCCAACTTGTTTCTCAACCTCATTATGGAATTCTTTGAACTTTTCAAAGGATTCAGATTTATATTTCATTATGTACAAATAAACATACCTAAAATAATCATCAATAAAAGTAATGAAGTAAGAGAAACCACCTCTTGCCATGTGATTCATAGGACCTCATACATCAGTGTGTATTAATCCTAATATATCAGTGGCTCTAGCTCCCTTTCCTGTAAAGGGGCTTTTGGTCATTTTCCCTTGAATGGTAATTTGCCAGATTTTTTAGAATGGGTTGTACTAAGGCCCATGAGTCTTATTTGTGGAGGTGAATCAATTTCTATTTGGTTTAGATGCTCTAGTTACTTTTCTTTGTTATCAAGACTCCCTACTCTTTTCTAGGAAAAGGTTATTATAAGTCCTACTCTTTCATTCTTTCAATAGGTGGAATCCTACTCTTTCTAGGAAAGGATTTGAGGTTTTTAAATGTAGTCAATAATGGAGATAGAGAGAATTCAATTTAACAAAATTCTAACAGTTTATTTGGTCTTTGAGGGTATGATTGCCTCTACTTCCTATGTGATTGACTAGGGTTTATCTTTCTTTATTTCTTGCTCTATTCACTGTTTTGACATCAAACCATCAAACTCATTCAAAATCTTCTTTTTTATATAAGTAATTAGAATATTTTATTAGAGGGAAGGAACACTCAAATGTGAGTGCCCTTAGAAGAATTACTAACACACATTCATACCCCCCCAAAAAAAATAAAAGTATATTCAAACAAAGATCTCAAAAAACTATTCTTAATATCTAGCACAGAGTGCTCTTCATTCTCATAAAGTCCAACAATTCCTCTCTCCAAACTGCCCACATAATGCAATGTGGAGTAGCTTGCCACACAACCCTTAAACATCAAAACCTTAAAACCCTTCAAAATCTCATCAAGTACCCTAATTTAATGCTGAGTTTCTAAAGATCCTTCATCAAAATTGGTATCAAAGATCATTAAAGCTTCTGCCCCCCATCAGAAAGTTACTCCACAAAAGCATGTTAAAATTTGCATTGAAGCCAATCACAATGACTAAAAGAAGAGATTCTTAAGCTCTCAATACAAAAGAATCTAAAATTGAGCATTTCACTTGACATAATCAAGAATTTGACATGCCTTTCATGATTAACTAAACAGTTGCTTATAAAATTACAAGAATTACTTAATCACTTAATGCATGATTACATATGCTGAATTGTTGATGTACACCAAGAATTATTCCCTTTGCTCCAACAATCATTATGAATATCGCCACAATGACTATGCCCAAAAAGAAAAAACTTAAAAAAGGGTGTTAGCTATAATGAAAAATGGCTCTATCATAACAACATAATAGTATAAAAATGAAATTAATGACTTCATGGAATCCTAATACGGTTTCCATGGTCAGTTGTGGGGAAAGATTTAAATTTTCCAATGGAACCAATTTGGTTGATGGATGCAACCTTCAGATGTCTTATGGAAAACTGGAACCATTTGATTTACAACTATATTAGTAAGTTTTTAAGTTCCAAATTTACCAATTAAGAAAAGAAAGGAGGAAGGAAAAAAAACAAAGGATGATAAGGGTGGAGCTACTTGATTATGAATGCACTAGAGTTGGACAGCATGCAATGATTTACTGGGTCCATGGTTTACACGATCAAATCAAGAAACTCTCAATTCAAACCTAATCCGACCAATATGAAGCATCAAACAGACCAACTAATGGGCACAAAAGTGGAATCTCAAGCACAAGAATCATCAAAGATGAGCAACCCTAATGCCAGATACCCTCACCATCTCACAGGTCCACTTGAGATTCTCTAAGCTGAATTTCATATATCCTACAGACAACTTGAAAGAAATCTACCTTTTTCATATTTCCAGCCTGAGAAAGATTTCCTTCCATTGCCATATAGGCCCCTAAATAAAATGGAGCACAAAATTCATACCACATTGAATACAATAGTTGCTGATGCTTTCACTCCTTCCAAAATTTGCATGGCATTCAGCTTATTTACAAACCCATCACTAAAATCACCCATCTTGTTTTAACAAACCACATCAGTGACACTAAGTCCTTTTGCATCTCATGAACCATCTAAAGCGCTTTTCTTTTGCTTGGTAGAGGGGAGACCCACCCAGATGGAACTAAATTAACACCACCAAATTTGCTTAGGCTCTTACAACTTCATTTGAAGCGTAATAAACTACTACGGATTATGTAGGCTTTCATAGATGCCTCCAAACAACCCCACATAAATTCATTGATAGACACACCATTTCCATTTTCTTTTTCTTTTTTTAACACACCAAACAATGAATCACACCAGGGAAGGAAAATTCAAATTCACTATTGCATTGTACTGCTAAATATCTTTCCCAAAAGGGAAACCCAACTTAATCCAAGCAGGAGCTGGGGACAAAACTGAAATTTTACCAGTGACATGTTTGCATAAAAAGGGAAGACAGGTTTGATAATAATTTCAACAGGTTTGGACTTTCGAAGACTAAAAAGATCAGGGCAAAACAGTGATTCAAGCATTTGGGTGATCCAGTCAGAGAGTCTATAGTTTAAGCAGAAACACCAATTACTGGGTCACTTTTTTTCTTGTTTGTCCCCCCCTTCTCTCTAGAGGAAAGATAGAACCAGCAAAAACACTACAAGGCAAGAGAAAGTTTCAATCTTGGAAGGTCGAAATGCCCTTCCCAATTGTTTGGCTCAGTTGAGGTCTTTTTAGTTGATAAATTCTAAAATATGAAAATTTTCAAAATCAAATTATTTTTGTTTTATTTAGATTATGTTGGTATTGAGGAGGTTCAGATGGGTGTCTGTGCCTGTGTATTGAATTATATGTTCCATTTCTGTGTATTGAATTATATGTATGCATATGTGTGTATGTACATGAAAATGACTATGTAGTATGTACAACATCATATTTCTGTTTCATCAAGAAATTTAACATAGTATATATTATTTTGAGGATTTTCTTTTTCTTTTTCTAGTTTACTATCGATACAAGGTTGGTACATGAAAAAAAATAGCCTAGCCTTATGCCAAAGCTAAATCAAATGCATCTAGCACTATGTTCTTCAAGTAGCAAAAACTCTTCTCTTTCTTCTTCTTTTTTTTAAGTTCTGAATTAGTCACCTAACTGATCTACTGAGATGGTCCTGCTAAAGTTCCTAATCCTTAAGTTTCAGGATCAGATAGTGAAAGAGTCCCAGTAAACTTTTTAAGAGAGAGAGAGAGAGAGAGAGGGAATGATAGCTTAATATTGGGACAAGGGCTGTATATGAAATAACTTTGAATAAAGAATAGTTTGGGGACTTAGACAACAGAAAAATGAGTACTGCAAATGAATTCTGAATCTATTGTGATATAAACTAAATAGATACCTGTCCCCCACGCATTAAATTCTTTATGATAGAATCTACCAAATGCTTCTGCACAACCCTTCTTTTATGATGCCTTTTCTTGAAATGAGGGTCTGGGCACTGCATATAAATAGGAGCCAAGAATGATTTTAGTTCAAGTCAATGATCATTATATCTCACCATTTGCTAGAATAATAACTTGGAGTAAATCCCTCTAGAATTAAACATGCAAAATAATTCTTCCTGAATGTTCCAGAATAAGAGGTTCACTCACTAGGATTGAGACTAGCATCAAGGGTCCAGGATATGTTGATACTAATTGATTGAAAGAAATTGTGGCATTAGCAAACAAGAAATATCTGCAATTCAGGTCAAGCAATCCATTATTTAATCACCCATGATAAACAGTTGGTTTCTTGTTTTCACTGTGCAAAACAAAGTCTCAGGGCCATACATGTTGCTAAGAGCTAGCTCTTTTACCCAGAAGTTAGCACGCTTTACCAGCTGCACGTGGATAGAAAATGTTACAACATAAATTTAAAGCCCTCATACTCTTTGAAGATGAAAGAGTAATTATAAATTTGAATCAATCACAAAAACTCTAAAGCATATAAAGAGTAATCTAAGGAGTTGGTTCCCATACTTTCTGCCGTATTTCCAGCCCCAAATAATTTTTCTCTTCAGGATTTCTTTTCGCAAGCCATAAGAGAAATCTGCCACTACCTGGGGATATTTGTATCATTAGATCAGTACAACTGATGAGTTCTTAATTCTCCTCTCCAATGACTGAAAATAATGTAAAGCATTTAAAAAGGGTAACAGAACATTAAGTCACTAATACCATATGCATTTATCAAAAAAAAAAAAACATACAACTACCATATGTATCAAATTGCTACAATATCTTACATAGCTTAACCATGCGAGACAAATCTCTCTCTCTCTCTCTCTCCAGTCCAGAGGCATATGAAAGTCAGAAGGTACAATTGAATTATCCTTCTATAGGGAATTCAATCCACGCCCGAACAGAAGTAATAGAAACATAACGATTAAAGAGTTATTAGTTCTTGACTTTTTTGAAAGCTAGGAAGGATAAGTTCATAGTGTTTCATCTTTAGGTTTGTGTAATCTATATTCTATGACAATGACTTAAAAAGAGCACCCCCGTAACCATATGTATTTTCTCTGTTTTATCTGTTTTCTATTCATAAATTTCGAAAAAATTACAGCACTTACGTGCGTTTTTATCTTTTAGCATTTTGTCCCGTCATTGCAAAAGTAATGAAAAATGGTATGCCTTAGGACTGGCAATGACATCTATAGTAGATGCAGAAAATATGAGAAACAGAGTGGATGCCAAAGAAAATAACTTCTGATTGAACTTTTTATTTTTGAACTGTGTTCTAAAAAGGTTAAGACTGGTATCTTTTAATTGACCTTGTATTTTGAAATTTGCACTCAAAGGCTAACAATTGCACTCGTTTAAAACAAAAAACTGATTTTTGACATAAGGTTCTTAGAGATGCACTTGTGCAAGAGCAAGGCACAAGTAACATATGGCCACCTTAAATGAAATTCCATGGATAATCCATTGTAGTGTGATCAAAGCAATATTGAAGCTCGTTAAATGAACTAGGTGCACATTATTAAGAAACAATAGTATACACTTCTCTAGATGAAAAAGATAAGGCATTTACCACTTCCAACATCCACCATGAGAGGCAATGTTGGGTCCTTGAAAACTTCATCCCACTCTGGTGCATCCGCTGGCATCTACCCAGAAACAGAAGATTATTTATCTATTTCTCACTAATTAAAATTTTCTTCAACTAAAAAAAAAAAAAAAGACCCATTTTAGTAGTGAATAACTGTAATATTTGTGAAAGGAAAAGCAGGCCCAATGAACTACATACAGAGAAAGAGGCACTCAGAGGGTTCACATGTTGCCGGATTCTGACATGACCCAACTCCTGCAATCCAATAAATAACCCCACAATTCACTCAAAAATTTAAATTAAAAATAAAAAATCACCCACAAGCCCCAGACAATATAACAAGCTTTTATGGCTAATGAGAAGAAGGGGTCTCATTTCCCATCATATTATCAATATTGGTTCCAAAAATAACGATAATTTTTTAACAACAAGAAGAAGAAGAAGAAGAAGAAAGAAACCTCCGAGACTTTGTGTGTGAGATTAAGGTCAGCATATTCTAAGGCCACCAGGTCTGGGCTTCTGAGAGCAGTAGCACAAGCAGCACCCACTAAGTTACTACTGCAATAGTGTCGACCAAACAAAGATGATGTTCTTAGTAGGACTGAGCAAAGCCCTTCCTTTCTCAAATTCTTGTTCCAGCTATTAAAGTAGCGTAATACGGAGGTATTGTGCAAATCAGATTCGTTCAACCATTCAAATTAGTTAGTTAGGCACGTTTTCAAACAATTTAGAAAACTAACATCTCGAGTTTTTGAAACTCGAGATTCAACTTAAAAACCGAGTCTCATAAACTCGCTTTCCATTAGTTCTGCACTGCTGAGGTGGCAAAAATTGCCACGCGGATCTCGAGTCTTAAAGACTCGAGTTTTGCTTGGCACAAACCGAGTCTATAAGACTCGAGATTTAATTATAAGAATAATAATAATTTCAAGGGATCTCGAGTCTTATAGACTCGAGTTTCTCGTGGCGCAAACCGAGTCTATAAGACTCGAGATTTACTTATGTAAACAGTGTAGTTAACTTTGAACAGAACTCGAGTCTATAAGACTCGAGTTCTGGTGGAACTATTTTACAACTCTATTCCGTCCACAGTCAAAAACAGATAACAGTAGTTTTGAAAGGTATTTCCTGGGAATAGATTATTCAGTCCACACTCAGTATCTTCAAACTCTCACCCAAAAACAAAGCATCCTCAACTCTCACCCATACACTTAGCCTCACTAACTCTCACACCTCTCACTCTCACTCACCACATTGCCTCTCTCACTGCTCTTCCCTCTCAAGAATTTCATATTTCAGGTATGGGTTTTTTGATTTGATTGTTATTGTAGTTGGGTATTAGTTGTGTATGGGTTTTGCCACTAAGAGAACTTCCCAATGACTTTATGGGTTTTCCAATGACTCCATGTTTTTTCCTAATATAAGATGTTCTTCTTGTAGTATCTTTTTGTTGTTGATTTCAATTCCATGTTTTTATTGGCTTGCATGTCATTTGAGCTATATATTATTTGTTATATTTTCTTTGATTTATTACTAATTCACCCAACAATAACGTTTAGTACAATTCATACCACCAAATGAGCACTTGTTGTCACCACATCCACCATTACAACCATTACCACTAGAAGCTATTACAACCTCCAATGCTAGAAACTAAAGCAAAAGACTATGGTTGTCTCAATAGAACCTTGGCCTAAGCATGAGCACAATAATGAGAATTAACATTGGCAGCTGAAGTGAGGGTTTCACTAGAAAGAATCTGCTCTTTAAAACCATGTAGATCAGAATCTAAGGCAGACAGTAATGTAGTAATCATATATTCCTCTCAATATCGCTTATGTTGCTTCAAATCATAGCGTGGGTCCAAACTAAATAATTTAAACCATTTAATTTATTTAAGGTAATTGATGTAGGCATTTATTTAAGGTATTTAAGGTAATTGATGTAGTTAGCACTTTAGCCACAATCTTATAGACGCCACCAATAAGGCTGATCGGCCTATAATCTTTAGCATCTGAAGCCCCGATATTTTTTGGAATAAAAGAAACTTCAACAATCAGGCATCCCTCTTCCTCCATTCATTTAGCACCAATAAATGTTTCTTCCATACTGTCACATCTCCAAAAGTCTCCTTACTCCTATTTCTCATATTGTCTTCCAAGGAGTTGAGTTTCGAAGCCAATATATAACTAAGAGACCCATGGTAGTGATAACTCCCCCACCAATTTCTCACTTTATCCACAAAGCCCTCAGTTCTTAACCGCATATTTTCAAATGTAAATAAGCCCTTGCCCTTGTTGATATCATTACCATCAAGTAACATGGGAAAACAGTTTGAATATGATCTTTGAAGAAATCTCTGATGTTTACGCAATCATACCAAAAAACATGCAAATCGATGATGTTTACGCAATCAAAGAAATTAGAATTGGTAAGTTAGAAAAAAACATAATGAATTTTTTGGAGTTGGAATAATTTTGTAAACTTTTACAATTAAAAGAAATTGAATTCTGCTTTGTGTTGGTTATGAACTTTTAGCATGCTTATTTATCAATTGGTTGAACATATATGGACTGTGTGAGTATCATGTTTCCTGCCACTTATCAATTGGTTGAACAATGGTTCAGAATGATTCTTCCCCTTATTGAATTGTAATAACTAGATTGAAGTCCATAAATGGATATTTAGACGTCTAAAATAGTTGAATTTTGCATATCTATGGTGTTGCCACCACACAAATAAGAATCTGGTTTTTGTAGTACATTTTAGCTTTAGTTGTACGTGGCTTACTGGCTTTTGCCATTGACTGAAAGGAACTTGGTTACTTGATTCCCCCTTGATCTTATGTTCACTAAAGTAGTCAAAACAACAATGAAGGCCCTATCTAAGCCCTATTGCTGTAAAGAGACAGCTTGAGAGTTGGCCGGACTTTCTATGTAATTAGTAAATGACTTTCTTAATTCTACAGGACTCTTCCTCATAGGCGTATGATTGTACTTCTCCCATGTAATGCTTCCTCTTATTAATTAAGGATATCTACTCAGAGTTCCCAGTCTGTGTACTTTTTAAATAATAAATATTGTCATTCAGATTAAATTTGAGTTCAGAATCACTAAATAGAGTGGCTGGGTATATTATTTTGATAAATGAAGGCTCTTTACTGAACTGCATGGTCTACATTCCACTTTCTAAAATTTAATGCACACTTCTTTACTGGTTCTGCTTAACCCTACAACACTGAGAGAAGGCACCTTTGATGAAAATTTGAGTAAAGCTGCTTCGTTATATAAATTATACATCCTGTAAAGGGACTTTGTTTAGGTGTCTGTAGCATCTTATGTCAAACTGAAGCAGTCTTGATACAGAAAATTTCAAGGGGATGGGAGAAATTTTTTGTCGGTGTAATTAGTTCTGGGGGGCTCAGGTACACAAACATTGAAATGGTGCCCCCTTGTATGTCTGTCCTTGAGAGGCTTAACTTCATTTTATTATCTCTAATGTGTTATTTAAAGGAGGAGATTGCACTTATTTAGCTTGCTATGAGATTGGTAAGATTGAAGAGCATGAGAGTTTCAAGTCTTAAGTTTTAGTTATCATTGAATGATATATCAACTTATCATATTGCATAATCTTTGTCATGCAAAATAAATGACCATTGGGCATGGGGCATGGGGGATGAAAACTGCAGTGGTTTTGGCTGATATTTTATTGAATATTTGGGGTGATTTGGTGATATTATTAATTGCCCATATGCAACTTAAAAATCAAGAGGAATCTAATTTGTTATTATTATAATGTTTTCATGAGAAAATCTAATGCCTGTTTTATTTAATCTATTGGTGACAGAGTACTAATTTTATGATTTTTTTTGGGCAGAACATTTGTTAGTGAAGTAGTTACAGGATACCTTCCCAGTCTTATTCTTCAGTTGTTTCTGAAAATAGTGCCTCCTATAATGGAGTTGCTTTCATCTATTCAAGGATATGTTTCTCATAGTGATATAGAAAAGAGTGCATGTAACAAAGTCCTTTGGTTTACAATATGGAACATTTTCTTTGCAACAGTATTTTCTGGATCAGTTTTATATCAGCTTTCCCTCATCCTTGATCCCAAGAATATTCCTGCAAGGCTAGCTGTTGCGGTCCCAGCACAGGTGAGACTAATTTTCCACCTTTGAAAATTCTACCTTAGTGTTTTATATATATATATATAAAATAAAGGCTAGCACAAATAATTCCAGAAAGTGAAACTTACAGAAGAATGATATTTTCTATTTATGGATTTTTTGTTTGACAGATAGTTCTTAATATATTTCCACCCATCTGGCTATGCCTTTTTGGCTAATATATGAAGGGATAATGATAAAACTGGCTGCATGCTTTAGGCAATAATCTGTTGTGTTTTTTTCTTGGATTTTATTGCTTTTTTAAATTTTCAAATGTGATCATTTTATAGGATGTAGAAATTACATGCTATTTGCTGAATTCGTTTCTGTTCTAGACAAATTTCTTAATTTGTCAAGAAAAGAAAAGAGAGATACTTATCAAAGAAAGAGAAAAAGAAAGGATAGTGGTAACATTTTACAACTCTGGTTACTTTACGGGTAATCCGACTACCCTACCTTTTGAATCTTGCCAAGTTTTTGTCCCCTATGCCCATTTTGATAGATACTTATAGTGTGTGTGTGTGTCCAATATAGTTTTAATTCTGAAAAGAATGAAGTAGTGAGTTATAGCATTGTATTTAAAATATGTGGAGTAGGGGGCGGAATAAAGAGTTTCAGATGAAGGGTTGGAGCATAATGGACTTTAAATATTTATATAGATCAAGAAAATGTTTTCAGTGATTATGTAGGCCAGTGAAAATGTATTTCAGTTATTTCTTTTCTTTGCAGATACAATGATGTTAGAAAAATCTTGACAATCATCTCCTAGTTCAGGTGGTTAAAACTTCCTACTTATTTTAGCATTTTCCTATTGCAGGAGCATGCTGCTATGGCTCTGCAGTATTTCCTTGGAAATCAAGCTGAAACAGCTCTACATTCTCTTCTGGTACCATCTCTTTGAGTTTATTGGGCTAATTATATTGTCTACTATTATTTTTTTGTACAATCTTATCATACATATTTAAGATTTATAACTTTCTGCTTTTGTTTTTGTAGCATTGGATCTGTAGTTATCAAACTTTATTTTCAAAAGTCTGCAGGTGTGACTCTGTTTCCCACTTTTTAAGATTTCTTTGATGGTGTTTGACTTCTAAATTTTATGTTGTTGGTGGTGCAGTAAGTGTGGACAGCTAACTTCTAACTTCTAACTTCTAACTTCTAATTTCAGCTTAGTGTTACCTCTGCACAATCACCCGAATGCATCAACTTCTTAATGTTTAGTTACACATGAGGTTCCTAACCTTTGGGTGGTTAAGAATTGAAAAAGACTTTTTTATAATCCTCGTCCTCTTCTTATTTTTTTCCCTCCCTTCCCCCAGATAAGTAAATATAAATTAAAATTAAAAATGTAATTGCAGAAAACAGATTTGTGGACCAATGTTATATAAGATCCATAGGTTCCGGTTCATCCTGAGATGCAAAACACAGAATCGCTCTTGGTCCAAACACTCCAAACACAGGTATAATCCTCTTCTTCAACTAATATTTTTTTATCTTTCGTTCCTTGGCTTGATTTGAGTATTTTTAACCCAATAAAAAAAAATTCTTAGATGTATTGTTTTGTTGACTCCATTTCCTTCCATTATTTTTCAGGTGTAAGTTCTCATTTTTTTCAAATGAATATTCTCACTTATTACTTCACAACTCATACACCGTTCATAGAACCATTTCATCAAACCCATAATTTGCTTTACAAACCCACAAACGAAAATACAATCAGAAAATTAAAACAAACCCAAAACAAATCAGTGAAAATACCATGAAACAAGATACACAAACAAATCAAACAAAACCCACAAACAAATCAAACAAAACCCACAAACAAATCAAATGAAACCCCAACAAACTAGATTAAATATCAATGTAATCCAGATATTAACACTTTTTAAACTAATGAAACCCAATCAAATGCTCAATCAGTTTTGCTAACATTAATTTCCCAAACAACCAAACAGAATAATATACATGCATTCACTGAAATGACATGAACAACCAAAACCCAGAAAGATCCGAAATTGAAAAACGAAATAGGAAACATCATGAAACTCCAAAACCTAAGATTGGAGTTCGAGAAAGAGAGAGTACCTTAGGCGCACGGTGGTTCAATGGGAGCAGTACTGACTTTGAGTGCCTCACTGTCAATGGGAGCAGAACTCAGTTTCGGTGGCTGAGTCTCAATGGGAGAACCACCTTCGGCACGGCGAGTTTGACAGAGTTTGAGAGAGTTTGAGAGAGTGAGTTGATTTTGAAATTTCCACAGTGAGGGGAAGAGTTTGAGAGAGTTTGAGAGAGTTTGAGAGAGCGGTGTCTGAGATTGAGAGATTTTGAACGGGTCTCTGTAGATTGTTTTAAGTGGGAAGGGAAAAAAGCGTTAAAGCGAAAGCGAGTTTATAAAACTCGATTTCCAAAATCGAGTTTTATAAACTCGCTATCCAAGTGGAAACTTTCGCCATGTCAGCAACTGAAAAACAACAAAAACGAGTCTTAAAAGCTCGATTTTTAAATTGGATCTCGAGTTTAAGAAACTCGAGATGCTATTATTACAAATTGTTTCGTAACAGGACAACTAACGAAATACTTAGAATTTTAGGGTTATTTAGCAACGAAAATCGCGTAATACGCACAAGGAAGGAGCAGCCGCCATTTCATCCTCTCCCCTATACTATCTACTGTCCTTTCTTGGAAAACAAAATGTTGGGCTACTCTTATTTTAGTTCCCCCCGTCACAAATCCTGGTAAAAAAAAAAAAAAATTTTTTTTTTTTAAAATGAGTTTCAAGTGTCAACAGTAGGCCTGTCCACGGGTCGGTTCGGGTCGGGTTTGTGCCCAACTCGAAACCGACCCGACCAGATCAGATGGTCGGAATTTCAACCCGCTGCTGACCACGTGGTTGATTGGATCGGGCGGATCAAACGTTCAACAAAGGGCGGTCGGTTTGGTCGGAGTTGGAAATCTGAAAATCGGCCAAATTCTGGCACTTTAACGGCGAAATTTCGGTGATATTTTCGCCGGATTTTCACTGGATTTTCGCTGGATTTTCTTCGGATTTGTCGAAATCTCATCAGGTTCGGCGAAATCTTGCTAGATCTAGTGAGATCTCGCCAAATCCGGTGAAGATTCCATGGATCTAGCTGGGATCTCGTCGGAAATGGCTAAGATCTCGCCGGATCTAAAAAACTTCTTCCGGAAATGCTTAGATCTCGGTTCGGTCGGGTTTCTTCGGGTTTTGGAGAGAAAACCCGCCAACCGACCCGCCGTTTTCGGGTTCTAGAGGCCGAGATCCGCCGCCGACCGTCACCAACGTCGGGTCGGACGATTGTCGGGCCGGATCAGACGGGTTTGGGCGGGTTGGTCGGATCACGGTTTTGTTGGACACCCCTAGTCAACAGGGACGGGAATGAGGTGGGTTTTCTATTCTTCGCTCTCGCACCCATTTTCGCTTCTGAGTGGTTTTTTTTTTTTTTTTTCGTCCCATTTCGGCAAGTACCCATAAGTTGGACAAAGTTTGGTACAAAATTAATTTTAAACTATAATTTTATTTAATATTTTTTTATTAGAGTTTAATTTTGTCAAATTCACTATTAGATTATATCTTCTTTTTCTTATATCCTCTATATTTGCAAAATTTCAAAAAAAATTAAAGATTAATAGCTATATCATCAATAAATTTTTTAAATTGCATGTTTTTGTAGTTTAAAATTATGCATAAAATATTAATGTAGTTGCACGATTTTCCTGGCCCAACTTATGTTGATTAGGCCTTGGCCCAAAGCGCAACCCACAATAAATATTTGTAGAGGATGGGTCAAAGAACTTAGCCTCAGTGAACTTGTTCGGCCTAATGCATGGACAATATTGTTTGCAAAAAGAAAATAAAAACACCAGAATGGATATTTCTCAAGTATGATTTTATTTCTCTTTGTTCCTGATACAGTTCTCGCCTTTCCTTCTTTGAGGGACTCCACTACATTATATATTTCTCTTCTTTTCATCTCAACCTTACACCTGTTAATCATCCAAGCATCCACTTGAGCACCTGTCCCATCAGACGCCCTCATCAGTCCCTTTGTGAGTTGCAGAGGCCAAGGCGGTACTGTTCAGGAGTCTTTTCCTCATTAATGCGGCCAAGAGGGTGGTTGGGGCGTAATTAATGTGGTGGTAGCCTTCCATGAGATATTTTGGATTTAATTCATTTTATATGTTGGGAAGATGAGCTGAAAGGGCTGGGGAAAGTTCCTCGTCTGGGCTTCGTGATGTCCGAGGAGGAGTTACTCCTCGGATAGGTTTCCTTGGCGCTATTGGGATTGAGTAACGCTTCATATGAGGCTTCTCTTCGGACAGGACGCTCCTCGGACGGGCCTGAGTTTGGAATAGCCCATCATTTTTGGGCCGGGCCCCACAATTAACTTATAGATCATATAGTAAATAATATCTGATTGACACTAAATTTGACATTAGTATTAAAAGCGTAAAGAATATGTAATTCAACGATTAGATTTTCAAAATATGTAGTAATGTCTATTTTATTGAATAAAGTTGTAACTTAAGGTTACAACTAATTTCGTAGCTAAATTTTGTTCTTTAAAGTTTATTTTGAATGCATTAAATTAAAACTCATAAAACATTTTTTTTTTTAAAACAAGATCTAACATTACAAACATTCTCAAAGCATAACAATACAATAATTCAAGTAAAAATAAATATAAAAACAATTCAAACATAATAATAAAACAATTAAAAAATATGAACAACGTAAATATTAAAACATAAAAATATAAATTCAATAATACAAAATAATAATATTAAATCATATATTTATAAGTTTTTTTTTTTTGAAGAAATCATATATTTATAAGTTAGAATACTAAAAACACATAGGTATATCTTATGAAAAAAACTATAAAATTATTTTTTTAAATTATTTAAATATAAACAGGCCGATGCGAGAGAAAATATTAATCCTCATCCCCACCCCATTTGTTATGCGAGGCGGGTAAAACCTGTCCATTAAGAGAGAAATTATAAGATCCTCATGATATACAAGTGATGTGATCCACCATTCCAATAAAAGACTCTCATTTGTTTAAAATTGTGGAGTTTTAAATAAAAAACCAAATACTGACTCAACAATTTTAAATAGGTGGGAGTCTTTTACTAGAACGGTGGACAAATGACGTGGTCTACTATGAGGACTGTATAATTTCTCCTAATAATGACGGAATTTTTTATCATTTGACCAAGACATCAATTAGTTTTGGTGTAGGTGATGAATGAAACCTAAATCTCTTATTCAAACTTTATCGATTAAACTAACTAGAACCCACAATTACGTAAACTTTCATATCTCAACCAAAAAATCACACAAAACTTTAACATGAACATGGTATCACACCCAAAATTCGACTCTGGTTCCTAAACAAAATTTGGTTTTGTCTTTTTAATCCGTTCAAAAATACTAATAATAATAATAATACATCACCAAAACGTCGTCGTTTTTCTATTCTTCAAATGAGAAATTCACAAAGAATATCTCCTTCTCTCCTTCCTGAAATGTCAAACTCTGGCTTCAAGATGAAAATCACAAAGATGAACCGAGCTCCACTAGCTTTGTCTTTTCTTCTCACTTGTTCAAATTCAACTGTAAATTCCAGAACTATGACTCATTCCTTCTACTCCTCACTACCACAACACCCCCACCAAAACCAAAAGCAACAACAAAAACAACATTTAAACTCCAATACCCCAATTGGGTTGTCTCCATCTAGAGTCCAGAAGCTCATAGCCTCACAAACAGACCCACTCCTCGCCAAAGAAATCTTCGACTACGCATCAAACCAACCCAACTTTCGTCACTCTTACTCTTCCTACCTCACTCTAATCCTCAAACTTGGTCGCTCCAATTACTTCTCTCTCATTGACAACCTTCTCATTAGCCTCAAAATCCATCACTACTCTCTCCCCCCTTCTCTCTTCTCCCACCTCATCAAACTCTATGGCAATGCCAATTTACCAAACAAGGCCCTCAAGACTTTCTACACTATCATGGAATTCAACTGTAGGCCTTCGGTCAAACACTTGAACTGCATTCTTGAAATTCTCGTTTCTCACCGGAACTATGTCCGGCCGGCTTTTCAACTTTTCAGGAATGCCCACTGCTATGGTGTTGAACCCAACACCAAGTCTTATAACACTTTGATGCGCGCGTTTTGTTTTTGTGGGGATCTTAGTATTGCTTACCAACTGTTCAACGAAATGTTTAAGAGAGATGTTGTTCCGGATGTCGAGTCGTATCGGATTCTAATGCAGGGTTTGTGTAGGAAGAGTCAGGTTAATAAGGCGGTGGACTTGTTGGAGGACATGTTGAATAAAGGGTTTGTGCCGGATACGTTGAGTTATACTACTTTGTTGAATAGTTTGTGTAGGAAGAAGCAGCTTAGGGAGGCTTACAAGCTTCTTTGTAGGATGAAAGTTAAAGGGTGCAATCCTGATATTGTTCACTATAACACGGTTATCTTAGGATTTTGTAGAGAAGGACGATCAGTTGATGCTTGTAAGGTTCTTGAGGATATGGCATCAAATGGGTGCTTGCCTAACTTGGTCTCGTATCGAACTTTGGTTAATGGTTTGTGCGATCAGGGAATGTTTGATGAGGCAAAAAATTATACAGAGGAAATGATATCAAAAGGGTTTTCTCCGCATTTCTCAGCTGTTCATGCTTTGGTCAAGGGTTTTTGTAATGTTGGTAGGATTGAGGAAGCTTGTGGAGTACTAGGCGAAGTCTTAAAGCATGGGGAAGCTCCTCATGTAGATACCTGGATGATGATAATTCCTAGGATTTGTGAAATGGATGAGACAGTAAGAACAAAGGAAGTTTTGGAAGAGGTTTTGAAGATAGAAGTAAAGCATGACACTAGAATAGTGGAGGCGGGTGTTGGTTTGGAGGACTATTTGATTAGAAAGATACGAGCTAAACAATGGAGAGGTTAACTTTTCCATGATATACAGCTGACTGGTTTTTTACCCTTTATAATGTGAGAGATCCATGGGATTCTTGTTCCAGGTATGAACTTGTCATTCCCATTGGTTTTATTTGTTTTATAGTTGTACTTGTTGTAGCTCACCCTATGATCTAGGCAACAGAGAGCTTGATAAGAAAACAAGACCAAATACCAAAATTTCTAGAATTTTGGTCTAGTTATTAGCTTGTTGCTCTTTTCTTTGAGTTAAGCTTTTGAAAGTGGACATGTGAGTGTTATTGTAATTTTCAGTTTCCTCATTCAAGCGTGATTTGGAACTGGACGGTTATGGGAGCCAAATGGGTTTTGGACTTTGGTCTTGTGACTGATATTATGTGAGTTTGCTAGTTTAGTTTTCCTGTTAATTTAGTTTAGTGCCACTTCTTTTTCTTTTTTTTTTTCATTTCTAAGGGATATTAGAATGTGGGCTTGAGCAGGTGTAGTTTTGATATTCAGTGAATATTTCTATATTTTCGGTAATCATATAGTCTTCACCCTTTGTTTTTTGATTCAAGGCTTAGGAACAAAGTTTTAATGTTGGAGTATCTTTTTGCCAATGCTATTTCTGATTAAGTATAAGATCCTGGGGATGCTAACTTTAATTGAAATGGGTTATTGTTGTGGTTTGGCATTACTGCAGGGTAAAGATATGGCTACAGGGGGTTTTGCAAATTCACTTGGTGATGTAGATGCACAAGAACCAATGGCGAACTCAACCCAAATGGATTTTGACATTGATCTTGAGGAGCTATCCAAGAGGAAACAAGTTGATTATTCAAGTGCAATGTCAACTCAATGAATATCACACCCAAAAAAAAAGAAAAAGAGCTCTGCTGCTTTGAAGGAAGATACCATTTATAAGGATTTGTCTTTGCAAATTGGAAAAGTTGCAGTAGCATTGGAAAAAAATTTACCAAAATCAACTTAATATGATTTATGATGATAAAAGGTTTTGATGAGGCTATGCTTGATTCTACATTTGACCATCTTACACAGAATGAATAACTAGCTAATTCATTCTTGTTGGCATGACAACCTATTTTGGATTTTTCAGGAGATGTTTGTATTTTGGACTACTTAAGATACTTATGTAGATGATTATATTTTGAACTATTTTAGATTATACACACACACACACACATCTTCTTTGGATGATTTCTTTTTGTATAGGTTTTTTTTTTAATGTGTGAGAACTATTTTAGGTTGATTTTGTACTTGGTCAACATTATTCAAGTTATGAATGAAAGCTTCGGTTCATGCAACCCATTTGGAATATAGAGGAAATATTACTAATTTTCTGTGCATGCCAGAAACTGGATTAATGTTTTTTTTTTTTTTTTGGGTTGCAAATAAACACTTGAAAAGTTTTTTAAACCATAAAATATTTTCCGTAAAACAAGTCATTTTCCAAAAAAAAAAAGTTTTCCATCAAAACAAATTAAGCAACAGTGTTGAGTAGTTTCAAGTTTTCAACATTAGCAGCAAGTGATGAATAATGATGTGTTGACTGGGTTTTACATTTCTTGATGGTGAATTGTTTTCTTTTAGATAGAAAAATTGGCAGCAAATCTTGAACCAAGCTTATGCATGTTCGTTATTTTTGGTCATGTCTGCTCTTTTTGGGCGTTCGACTTGAGTTGGTGTTTTTTTATGGAGATGTAGAGGTTGCCGGCAGTGAGGTCATTTGTGTTGTCAATGATTATGATGATGGCATTGGGTATGGATCGTATGGTTGGAAAGAGATAGAGGGATAGAAAAAACCCAAAGAAAAATACTCATTTACACTTTTTAAAATGGTAATATATAATGAAAGCTAATGACATTGACCAGAAGTGAATTCACTCCAAACCATAAAAGATTTACTGTTTTATCAAAGTCTCACATTACAATTTTAGCAAAGTGAACTCGTCCCCCAAAGTGTAACATTAGCAAAGTATAAAAGTTATTATCAATTTTACTATTAAAAAAAAAAAAAAAACTTACAAATGTGAAAATGAATCATAAATGTGATTATATATATATATATATATATTAGGTTCCAGTTAGCTTAACTGGTAAAGTTTTAAAGATTGAATAAAAGATTTGGGATTCAATCTCTGTCCATACCATAAATCAATTGATGTTTTAGTCTAATGAGATTTAGGGTTAAATCAGTAAATGTGTAAAGGGTTGTCCACAAGTCAATTTAGTAAGGTTTGTACCCAACCTGATCCAATCGACCAAGACATATCAAATAAGTTCAAATCAGGCTTTACACGAGTTAAGTTGGTTTCGACCGAAATTAAGAAGGCAGAGGTGATCAGTGGATCCTGTCAGAGATCCTTCAATTTCCTCTAGGTCTTGTTTGGGATCTTTGGGCAAAATCTTGGACAACAATGCAATTTAGGTCGGATTCTTGGCAGAGATGGAGGATTCCTGCGAGATTTTGAGATATTTGGGGTGAAGGGTTGGTTGAGTATGTTTATATTGGGTTTCAAAGGGGAGACCCACTACTAGGTCTTGTTGGAGATCCTTGGGCAAAATCTTGGACAACAATGCGATTTAGGTCAGATTCTTGGCAAAGAGGGAGGATTCCTACGAGATTTCGAGATATTTAGGGTGAAGGGTTGGTCGAGTATGTTTATATAGGTTTCAAAGGGGAGACTAGGGGTGTCTAGGCAAACCGACAACCCGTCCGACCGGTCGCCACTCGATCCGACAACTCTAGTGGTCGGACGTGATTTCCGACTTTGCTAACCTGACACCCAGCGGATCGGTTATTGATTTTTTAGTTCAAAACTCATGAAACCCGACTCGAACCAAAGTCCATTCAATATCTGGCCATTTTTTCCAGATTCTGATCATTTTTCCAGATTCCAGCCACTTTTTACAAATTCCGGCCCCTTTTTTCTAGATTCCGGCCCCTTTTTCACTTAAATCTGTCTATTTTTGGCACAATAAATACCAGATCTAGTCAAACCAGTGATTTCTCATCACGATTTGGCAGAAATCTCACCGAATCCAACAGGATCTCACCGGATCTTAGATGGATCTAGCAAGATCTCGCTGGATTTGGCGAGATCTCTCCACATTTCGAAGGATTCTGGTGAGATCGGTTTCACCCGAAACCGACCACCACCCGCCGGCAACCCGAACCAACGATCTGTTACTGTTACAGGTCAGTTGCGGGTTGAAAAACCACCCACCTGAACTGTTACGGTTCGGTTGCGGGTTGGGCAAAAATCTGACCCGCCCAACCCATGGACAGCCCTAGCGGAGACCCACTACTAAACTCACTTATAACGGACTCGTTGTCAATTGCCATAGGCGTTAGTTTGTTCTACGTTGGGCTTAGGTTTGGTCAATTAGGGTGGGTGGATCGGGTTGTTGGGTCTAGTGGACAGCCCTAAATGTGTAAAAAATAAAATAATAAAATAATAATAAAATAAAATTTTAAAAAAAAAAAAAAAAAAAAAACTATAAGCATTATTTGTAGAAATAAATCTGTGGGGGGAAAAATCCTAAAAGCCCGGCCAGTTTATCTTTCGATATTTGTATGTTCTTTTTCTATCAAAGGGGTAGAAAAACAAACAATTCAACTTGCAATGCCACATGACAATTTGACATGTTTGTGGTGGTAGTTTCTTCCACACGTCCACTGACTCGCAGTTAGCAGCTAGCAGCGACACACTGACCCTCCTCCACTTCAGTTTTATTGTTTGTGTGGTGGGTAATAACTTAATAAAAGTTATGGCCTTAGCTTTGTCATCTTCATTGAAACCACTGTGCTCCTTTTCCTCCTCCGCCACCACTTCACCATCTTCAACCCAGCAAGACTCCTTCAGCTACCGTCCTGCTGTTATTCTTCCAGCTAAGTCTCCATTTCTTTCTGTCTTCTCTTTACACTCACTTCATGCAAATGCGCTGCACTCCATTGCATGCATTTTGCACCAAAACTAGTTAACTTAACTGTGTGTATGTGTAATGTGTATTATTCTCAATTCTATACAGGGCTTAGGGAACAATTCAAGTGACTACCTTAAGTTAGAGGCCACTTTGAAAGAGAACTATGGTGTCCCCACCGTTATTGCTAAGGTTTCAAGGCTTGATTGGCTTAGAAATGCTGCTGGTTTGGTGGACCCCAATTACTGGCGTGGCACTCTCCGTCCTCGCCCTGTTCTTGATTGGTTTTTCCTTTTTTACTCTATTGGGTCTCTTTTTTTTTTTCTTGATTAAGCAAAGGCTTATATGTCTATGGTAGCAGGTATTTGAAGAGGGTAGATGAGGCTGTTCAAGAGGCTAAGGAACTAGCTCAAGGTATTCTCATCTCTTTGCTTATAACTTTTTAATTGAACTTACAAAAGTTTGTTTCATTTTTTTTTTTCTTGTTTTAATTAGTGTTTAGTTGTGTAATGTCAATATGTTTCTTTTAATTGTGCATGAATTGTTCATTTCATTCTACATTATTTTTCTCTTTTATGGTAGTTTGTTGTTGAATTTTAAGACAATGAGTTGGTCCCTTGAGAGAGTCATAGTGAAGGATCAGTTGCATTTTTTTTCCCCATGTGGTTGGACTCAAATACTTGAAATGGACAACTCTTAAACTTCATGCACTAATTCTCTAGATCGAGAAAATAGTACTAAAAAAGAAGAGGTTAGGAGAATCCAAACATTTGAGGACCATGTGATTTGTTGCTTAATGGGATGACTGATTTCATCTTCTTCCTCTTTTTTTTTAAATCTTCCCAGCCATTGTGCTTGCTACTTTAATTAATCATCCTTATTTCTATTTGCCTCTTGTTCTCTCTTGGATTGAAGCTTTTCGCTTTCTTGGTCTTTCATTTGCTCTTCTTTTTTTCTTTTTTTTGTAAGTTGGTCTTTCGTTTGCTTTTAAGCTATAGATGGTTTGGTTTGTTGATTATTTACTTCTAGTTGCTGTTTCTGCCAGTGAATCAAGTTGCTGTATAAAAGAGTCCATCTTATACCTCATAGAAAAAGTGTTTGCTGGGGAGAAAGAAAAATTCCAATTACATAGACTGCTACTACCCTTTTATGTCTTTTATTTGTGTAGATAGAAGTCTGTCAGATTAGTGAGTATTTCCTATGACTATGGAGAAATAGTAATAACAATTCTAAAATAACCTATGCATTTTGAAAGAATTATAGCTAATTATCTGTTGTAAATAAATGAAGGGCAGAGAGATGTGGACCAAAAAGGCATTTCAAAGCATTATCTAGCCTTTAGAATTGTTTCATCCTTGAAATCACTGTCATAAGTTATTCCCATGCAATTAGCAATTCATGCAGCTTCCTTTCTCTGCCAGCCTGTGTCTTAGTATTTTAATTCTCCATCAAGGGCATAATTATGTGCTTACAATGGCAGTTTCTAAAGTTGTGGAAAATATCTTATTCTAGGGGGTACTTTATCCTTGATTGGACACTCAGCTGGAGGATGGCTTGCACGTGTTTACTTGGAAGAATTTGGACTGTCCCACATCTCCTTGTTATTGACTCTTGGAACCCCCCACCTGTAGGTTATCGAACCTTAATTATTATTACTTGCTAATGAGTAGTCTTGAATCCTGGCAGTTGCACTAATACATAATTTGTTTTTTTACATTGTTATAAACAGGGTTAATGGGATATACTAGTAACATTTATTGTGCTATCTGCAAGAGCTTAATTTGAATTTCATCATGAGAATTACCATCAGCTCTTTTTATTTTCTTTTCATTCTTCCAGGCCACCTCCAAAAGGTCTGTCAGGGGTTATTGATCAAACAAGGGGTCTCCTGTATTATGTTGAAAAACATTGCTCAAAAGCTGTGTATACTCCTCATCTGAAATATGTATGTATTGCTGGGAGGTAAACTCAATATCAAATTCTGTTATTGGTCTTGCTTCTAGAATCACTTTTTGTATTGCTCTCCTTATTCAATTGCAATGGCTTTTGCTACTTCGCACCAAAATTTTAGGTTCTTTGGTGCCAGTTCATTTGGCCTAAGGGAGTCTTTGGTATAGACTAGTAGTAGTTTGACTCTTATCTTGCTGCTTTTCTTTTTTTTTTGGTGATTTCCCATATTTGAAGAGCAACAAATCAGTATTATCAAGATAAATAACTAGTATGGCTGCCTTGGAATATTTATTTTGTTGTATATATAGGTATATACAAGGATAGATTGTAATAATGATGATGTTTGAGTTTAAAAATATTGTTTCATAAAGTTGTTAAAGTGAAAATTCAAGTTTTAGAATTTTCTAAGTGAAAATTCGAAGTTAAGCATTTTCGATCGGTCAAAGCTTTGGCTCGATTGATCGAAATGGTAAAGAAAAAATCTTGGAGTTTCTAGATGGTTCGATCGCTATTCGATTCTTGTTCGATCGATCGAAAAGAGCATTCGATCGATTGAAAGAACCTCTCAATCAATCGAAACTCGAAAACTGAATTTTTTGCAGAATTTTTCTGATGACTATTCGGAAAGGTTGAAGAGGTTTCAAGCCTTGTGAACGGTTTTATGAAACATTTTAACTCTCTATGCGTACCTTTTGATGAAATATAACCCTATGGGTATAAATAGAAGTCTATGTTCACTTGAAAAATAACTAACTCTACAAAATAGTAATTTAGAGAGAAACACAAGAAATCCTGTGGTTATTTTCTAGAATTGCTATCTATAGAACCCAACATCTTGGTATTATCCTGGAGACAAATTTGCGATAATCCTTTTGCAACAATAGTGTGGGAGGCAAATATTATCTAAGGAAAACGATATTGTACCTCCAAGTTATCTATTTTCTGTTTGTCTTTTGTGTTAACCTTGTTCTTCCATTATTACTTTGTATAATATCCCCAACATATTTCATACAACCAAATAGGAAAACTTCTGGAACGGTATAATTCAGCAGAATGATGTTGGAAAGCATGAGAGAATTGGGCTGTATGGCTACATGGAGTCACGCAGCCCAACATAACATGTGCATGATTGATTTTGTAGGAAGTTTGACATGCTGCAAGTTGTATTACAATTACTTGTTGCCTTAGAATTAACTTGGCTAGAGTTCATGAGCCATGAATTTGTAGATATGATGGTCTTAAAGCATTTTGGTGCTTTACTACCATATCCAAGGAACTGAATATAAGCAAAATTTCTTTTGCACTGTCGGTGAGCTGCAGTTCCAATTCACTGGAGGTTGGTGTGATGAATTAAGGAACGTGCTGGTACTGCATCTATGCATTTTAGTGACTCTGGAGTAGCATTCACTGGCAAGAATCATCAGTTAACCTGTTTGATTCCATACCCAAAAGCCATAGAAAAGAACCACACAGCAAAAATTTGGAGTGACACAATTGAATGATGGAAAGGCTTAGTGGGGAAGTGGTAGGTGAGAAGGGGGAAGCTTTTACATTTAGTAGCTTTTTCTGTTCTTTTTTTTTTTTTTTTTTTTCATTTTCCTTCCCTCACCCCTCCCTCCCCCTCTGCAAATAAGGCACTGATGAGTTATGGCAGCAAAATGGTGCATGGATGATGCTAACAGGATTAATAATCCTATTGATGTGAATCAAGTCTGAATTAGCATGATGTTTGCCAGGTCTAGTAAAATTCATTTGCATAAAATGGAACAAAGTTAAACAGGACAAGTATAGTGTATTTATGGATGAGTGAGGCACACTTTTATTTTGTAAATGGCAACAAGAACAAGAGTTTATCATGCAAAAGGCATCATAAAATTCTATAGTTGTTATCTTTATAATTATTGCTTTAGAATTTGATTTATTGCTTAAAAGCTGTGCGTAAATCTAGAATCTACCCTTAAACTGCAGGTATATCCAAGGGGCTCAGCTCTTTCGCAATTCAACTGTAAAAGTTGAGTCCACAGCTCCTGTTGGCAGTGCCCAATCAATTTCTGAGGATGCTATCATGAATGATTTGAGCACTTCAACATCAAATACAGCAACTTTACGCGCTCGCTTTGTTGGCCAAGGGTATAAGCAGGTAAAGTCAATTATTTTAGCAATTCATTTCATGCTATAAACTATATTAACGAAATATTGTCATCGAGGAGTTGAAATTCTCTCTTAATACTTCTTCAGTGAGTTATGCTATCTTCCTCTCGTGTAGCATGCAAATGATGGTTTTGGTACTGACTTGAGTATGGTATTTTGCCAGGTTTGTGGACAGGCCGATGTATGGGGTGATGGGGTTGTGCCAGAAGTATCAGCCCATCTAGAGGGTGCTCTTAACATTAGCTTGGATGGAGTTTACCACTCGCCAGTTGGTTCAGATGATGTGTTGAGACCATGGTATGGTTCTCCTGCTGTTGTAGAGAAATGGATACACCACCTCCTCAGTTAATGGATGTGGAATATCAATTCATTATGTAATACTATTAGTTAACCGAGCAAATCAAACAATATTCTTTTGACGTTCAGAGAATCTATCACGTATTCCATTCATCATAAATTCCTTGTTTGCATCTTTTTCGTATTACCAGTCATTCTGTTAGGGAAGCAGAAATGCCCTTAACATTTTGTGATCTTACTATTTATGTAATTAATGTACACTCAAACACCTTTTCCCCTTCTTTGATTAATCTCACGTTGAAAGCCAATTGGACAAACTCTTGTCCTGCATCTCACAATCAAATCCTTGCACTTACTGCTGATCTACAACCAGCTACTTTTTATTAGCACAAAAGCATCAAATCTTTTTTCAAACACCCCCCCCCCCCCACCTTTTTTTCCTCTCGTGAATGTTGTCCACAGTTGAATTTGGTACTACAAATCCTGCAAAACCAGATTTTAAATCTGATTATGAACATCAGAATCTGCATTTGAGTTCAGATTAACTTCATAAAAATAGCAACTGAATTTTAATCTAAATAAATCCATGAAATTTGCATACACCATGGATCCAACTATTTACAATGTTTATTCATATGATGCAGCTGTAGTTGTAAAGGTTTGTTTAGCTTATTTGATAAACCAATTAGAATGAACCTTATAGCAGGCCAAGCTAGAATTTCTTCCAAGAGAGTTATGGTAGAATACTGTGGTTAACTCTTCTCCCCTGATAAATGAAAAGGCATAACCACGTTTTCACTTTTGTTTCGCAGTCAGCTACTCAGCTATAATTCCATTGATTTGTCAGGTTTGGATCTAGCTGAGTCATGAGTTCAGAAATTTGAACTAGGAATGAATTTCCTAGGCCATTCTCACCCTCTTGTTAATTGTTATTGAAATTGTTAGAGCAAGCAATACTCATACTTGCCATGGTAACAGATCCAAAGACAATTAAATGATAAACTGCAATCCAGAAAATATTTACTAGCAGGAAATCACTTTGAAAGAATACAAGGCGCCAATTAAGATGTACTCCTATAGAAAGTTGGACAACACGGAACTTAAATGGATCTAAGAAAATTTGATCACCGCAATCTGGCAACCAGTTTTGTGGATTTGTGTATTGCATAACTCAAATATGTAACATCTTGGCTTCCTCCTGTCTTGTCTTGGTATGTGGGAAAAAAGAGGGGAGCAATAAAACAAAAACAAAGAGGACAGATAGCATCATCAGAATTCGGAAGTAATGCAAGTGAGGTGGTGCCCAATAGAATGAGCTCAATGAGAACCATATGAACAGGAGCATATGCAAAAAAAAAAAATGCTTATATACATCCAGATAATTCTCCATAATCCAAGCCACCAAAGGTTTGAACAACCTGCTGGTAATATAAGCTAACATTTAGCACAAATAACAGTAAACTTGATATCAGAGAGCTGCATAAATACCATCTGATAAATTTTCCTAAATGCTTTTTACAACATGTCCAGCTAAACACTTTTTTTAGTTGCAAACCCAGCCCAGAGAGTTCACTCTTAAACAGAAGTTAAAGAAACATAATAACATTCGAAAGGATTAACGAGAAACGTCACAAGAGATTGCTCTGTAAAGGGTGGGAGCATCAATCCTGAGGGAAACACCTGAGTCAGCAGTTACTCGGTCTTAATAAAGTGGCGGAACAGCAATTTTCCAATTTCCAGGAACCCAACCTTATCCTTTCCATCAAATAAGCCCTTGAGCTTCTCATCACAATAGATCTCCCTCTTATCTGCCGGATTCTGCAGTCAAAAGGCACGCACATATTTCATCAAAAACATTGTCAAAATCCAAAGCAACAAAAGATGAAGGCATCAAGGTCTACCCTGTCACATTAGAAGTAGATAAAGCAGTAACAACTACAATGTATGCAACACAAAACAGGTTCCCTATAATAAAGGCATCTACATGTTCCAGTTACAAGAGTACCAGTAATTATCAAAGACAACTTCGGGAGAAAAGAACTAGTTCATTCTAATCTGGACTGGGGAAGGTAGAGAAACAATTATATTTTATTACATATATACCAAACCCCAATCTGGCAACTTTAAAGACAAAACTAATTAATCAATGAACAGTAATAGCAGGCACTTAAGTTTTCACAGAAAACAGCAGCATATCCAGGAAGGGAGGAAGCCGTCCATTTACTGACTAAGAAGCACATTAAGTATTACCAAAGAATTTGAGTTTTATATATTTTAATTCCTTCTATTTTTTTAAGTATGCGTTTCTCAGGGTGAAGCCTATGTTACAGGGGAAAAGAGTGAAGAAAAGGTCTAACATCCTCAAGAAGTGGCAACTAGCAAACAAATATTTAACTGCAGAGAGGTCCCAATGCAGAATAAACTATAACTCTGGATTATATGGACATAAGACCACCAATTCAATTGGCCATGAATTGCATTCCCTAATCCATGACAGATCCTACATTCCTATATTCTGTTTATCATGAGACAAGAATCCTCAAATTACACCATTCACACACAATTGCAGCTTATCTAAACAAGTGACCTGCAACTGAAGCATTAATTTCAAAAACAACTCAAGTATCATATTAACAATAAAAAAATATAAATATAAAAAAACTAGAAAAACCAGTGATACATGAAATTCCTCTGGTTAAATAGTCAATATTTCACAAGGATAAGTGCCTAGGGTTGGAATATTGACTAATAAACTAGATCAATAAAATCCAATGTATATTCTCAACATATCCTATCTTTAGAATTCCATATAGACTTGTGAACTTTCAAAAATAAATATGAAAGGGAAAAAAGGTGAAACTATCAAGGCCAGAGGCCTTATTAGCATTGGCCCAAACATTACTGCTCTATGTTGACATTTGACAAAGGGAAATGAAATCAAATCAGGTCTGGCAGTTCTGGACAGCTATGATTTTGAAGAATTAGTTAGGCTTTGGTGGGGAGAAACGGCTGGAAAATAGTAAGGAATAATAGAAACCTAAGGTTTGGATCGCTGTTCCACAACTGTAAAGAGTAACCCATGAACAGTAGCTAGTTGTTTGCTGATTATTAGGGCCTATTTGACAGATGGGTGGTTTAGAGTTTTGAAGTATTGCATTTTAGGGTTTTAAAGGTGACAAATCAATGTGGCCAAGAGCTGCGTAGCTCAACTGGCATCTTTTGGAGTTTTCAACAAAGAAAACTAGGTTCAAATTCCCCCTCCCAACTTGTAATTATCAAATTTATCAAAAAGGTGACAAATCAATGTATGGTTGCAAAGTTTCAACTTTGTTGAAACCCTAAAATGAGACCAGTAACCTATTTCTAGTGGAAACTCTGACTTCTTGAAACCCTAATAAGAGTTGGACTCCTTGTCCTTGAGCTTTTACTAGTGAGTCCAAACTAAACAACAAAACTCAAATAAAACCAAAGTAAAACCTAAATGGACTACCAATCTAGCCCTCGGGTCCACTTTCATTGTCAATCCTCTATATGCTATTAGGGCATTTCAGTTTCAGTTTGGCTTCTTTTGCCTTGCATTCTTAAGAAGAGCCCTTTAGACTCGCCTCTAACCATTAAAAACCTAAAAGCAACTGACCCAAACCTAAAAGCAATTTATGCTAAGGTAGCAAGTACCAATCTTGTTCATCTTACTCCCATTCTTTCTTTCTTTTTTCTTTCTTTTTTGAGAAGAACATCCATTCATATATAATATAATATAATACAAAAAGGTCATTACTTTCAATATTCATTGTTACAATGCAACCCACTTTCACCTCTAATCCAGCGGTACTAACCCGTGATGGGCTAAACAGTTTATGCTCATGCAGCATTCTTGGAAAAAAAAAATTGCAACCCATAAAACAAGAAGAGTAAAAAACAAAAAAAAAGAAGGGGAAATGGACCTGGAGATTGTGGAGCTTGATGTAGGACCAGATTTGCTTGACGGCGTCGGAACGAGAGGCCTCAGGAGCACCCAGGAAGGTCTGGAGTTGTGGAGAGATTGGACTCACTTTCTGTATCCCAGAGGCTCTTTTGGGCACTGTTGTAGATGTAGAAGGAGTCGCCTTTGCTGTCTTTGTTGGTTTTGGCTTCGCTGTTGCCTTTGGCTTTGGCTGCTTTGAGGTGGTGGTCTTGATAACCTCAGCGGCAGAAGCAGAAGAAGCAGAGGACTTGGCTGGGGCTAAGAGTGCCCTGCAACCTCTCAATGCCCTAATTCCAGAAGACGCCATTCTCACTCACTGTCTCAGTAGAGTCTCACTGTCAGGTCCTGAAGTAGAGGAAATAGACGAGGGTTTTTCTTCTTTTTTTCTCCTCTTGTGTTTGTACTCTGTACTCTGTAACACCGCCTATTTGAGTCTAGTTTTCAACACGCCTGAGGCCGAGAAGGGGTGGATTCAAGCACTAAAACGGCAAAAACACCTTGTCGTTGAATGGTAACGGCCCTTTTTCTTTCCATTTTTTCTTTTTTGAAGGAAGGAAAAGATTATTTTTATAGGTAAAAAATTGGTTTTTTTTTTTAAATAACTATAAAAGCCAAATAATTTTGTTAGTTAGCAATGTTTTTAAACTATTTAGAAAACTAGCAACTCGAGTCTTTGAGACTCGCTTTCACTATAGCAAATCGAGTTCAAGAGACTCGATTTCTGTGTACTGGCAAAACTGAGGTGGATTAAAAGATCTACGTAAAAATCGAGTCTTTAAGACTCGATTTTCTATTCACCATCTTCTTCCTTCGTTCTTGTTCTCTCTTTTTTTGTTTTTTTTTTTTTTTTTTTTTTTTTTTCTCTATCTACCATCCCACTCCCTTCTTCCAAGCCCCTAAAATCCTAAGACAATCATAGATCACCAGCCTCTCTCCCATGGCCTGAAAGTAAACTCTGATCGGAACCAAATTTGGGTGTCGTAGCCTACCCACAGCGGCCATATGGTGGTCAAAAACTTGGCTACTCGTAATTGCAGTCTTATTCGCATCCATTCTTTTCACCATCAAAATCAATTGGTCGAGCACAGCCTTGTACGTTGTCCCAACAGTACCTCTCCCAAGCAACTCCGCCAAGGCTCTCATCAACATTTCCAAATTGTACACTTGTGCCTCTCCTCCACAGAACACCAAGTTCCCACTCTTTTGTACCCTTTGTAGCTCGTTGCTTTTGTGTAGCTGTAACACTATTTCATTTTCCTCCACTTGTTGAGCTTAGGCTATTGAATTCAGACGAGGAATGGCGTTTGAGTTTGTGGCCTCGAACGATGTCGTTGTTGAGGTTTTCAAGTTTTGATCTGGGCTATTGGTGTTGGTGTCAGAGGTAGTTCTTTTTTTGTTGAACAGGAAATCGAGTCTTAAAGACTTGAGTTCTACATGGATCTTTTAGTCCACCTCAGCTTTGCCAACACACAGAAATCAAGTCTCTTAAACTCGATTTGCTACAGTAAAATCAAGTCTATCAGACTCAAGTTGTTACTTTCCTAAATAGTTTGGAAATGTTGCTAACTGACAAAATTGTTTGGCTTTTATAGTTTTTTTTTTTTTTTTTTTTAATCAACTTTTAAGTCTTAAGAGTATGTTTGGCATTAGCTTAAAAAATCTTTTTTTTTTTTAACTATTTAGTTTATTTTTGCTATTATTCATGGGTCCAATTGCACTTTTTGATATTACTCATAAATTCCACTATACTATTTCAGCTACTTTTTAGTTTTACCTACAGTACTTTCAACAAAAAAAAAAATTCAATTTTAGCTAAATAAACTATTCCCAAACGGACTCACACGTTTGGGATGAGCTGAATTTTTCTACTTATTTCTACTTTTAACTTATTTTTGCTACTATTCATGGGTCTCATAGCACTTTTTGATACTATTCATGAGTCCCATTGTACTATACAACTTATTTTTTAAACATTTTTTCTACACTTTCAGCAAAAAAATTTCAATTTCAACTAAATAAACTGTTTCAAATAGACAATAAAGTTAGCAAAATGTTAGGTCTACACTAATTTTACAATGAATCTCAATCTTATGTGGTAGATTGTTATTGATTCTAATCTAAACCAACCATTGAAATTGTAATGTGGACATTAGGGATGCACACTTCGAATGTGTCTCAATGCTAGTCTCCAATGCAGTTAGAGGATTGAGCCGTCCACAAGTGTCCATTAGCAACATAATCTCTAGTATTTGTAATAAATTGTAGGGGCCTTTTTTGTGTATTGTGTGTTGGGCTGGGCTGCCTCCTACGGTAATGGGCCCGAATGTTTCTGAATAAGGGAGTTGGGGCCGGTCCAATTGTAACTCAACTTGGGCCGGTTTGTGCACAAACTTATGCCTTGTCTACCAGGAGTAAGCTTACGGCAAGCAGAACTGTTTCAGACGAGTTACAACAGGCAGATATACTAATAATAACTAAAACAGAGTATTCTGACTATTTAAATAAATGGCTATGTAATCCCTACTTATAAAGCATGATTACAGTCATGATAATGTCATTCACAGAGAAAGTAAAGGAGAAAGAAAATAATACGAACTAATCAAATGGGCATAAATCAAGTTTTAAGTTTAGTCTACCAAAGCAAAGCCAAAGAGGGGAGAACGCCTCTTCTCAATGCAAATAATCTCCTAGGAAAAAGATCCTGCCGTGGGGATTAATGGCTTTGAGGAAGTCGGACCTGAATGGTTATTACCCAAAAGAGGTCCTTGTTACGTTTTGGAAGAGAGCAGGATTTGAAGGGGGAAAGAAGGAGACCGATCTACTGGTGCATGCCCATTGTATTACCTCTCATTTTTCCTTAATTTTCTCTCTTTTCTTCTCTGTTTTCTTTCTTATCTTTTTTTCTCTTCTTTTTACTCTGTTTTTCTTTTTACTCCCAGAATGCTCTGTTTTTCGGTCCTCCTCTCAGGGCACGGCAAGGGCCCTTTTATAGTGCTTGTCGTGACCAATCTTTTACCATTTTTCCCCTTAACCGCCTTTGTCTGGTCTGGGCATACTTGCCGACCACCAAGTCTGTGCGACATTCACCCTTGCCAGACAAAGGCAGGTTTGTTTCGTTTCTCAGTCTACCGTAGCACTTCTTTCCTGCTACGGTATAAATGCTCTCTCTCTCTCTACTCTCAAGGCATGCACCCAACGGTTCCCCCTTAAACTTGCCTCTTTTGGGTAGTCTGTCATCCCAACAAGACGTACCTCCCAAAAGGGTTTGGGCAGGAGTCGTAAAATATATCTTTTCCTGTCTCCGCACCACCAAACCATACCCCCTTTACCTCTTACCTCTGACCCATGGCCCCACCACGTCCTATATTGGCTGGGTACAGGCTGGTGGTGCCTAGACCTTGCGCGTGCTTCCCTTTCAGATATATCCAAGAGTCTGCCTGCTGCTCACACGTTTGCCGTGATCTGGAGACTCTCCGTCTGTGTTTTCTGACCTTTCATGTGGGCTTTTCTTTGGTTTCCCGCTCCATTCAGGAGCTGGGCTTTGTCTGATGATGGACCTTACATTTCTTTGGTCCACTCTTAATTTTCTTTATTTCCTGCAACGTTGAACTGTTATTCCTGCCGTAATAACTTAATCCTGCTGGACCTCTTTTGGGCCAGCCGCTTATTCCTTTTCTCAGTGGCTTGTCACGAGCACTGTTTTGCTTTTACATATGGGCTCCTATGTCCCTTTGGGCTTTCCTTTGGGCATCCACGGTCCGATTGCTTTCTTTGGGCTTCCTCGACCCGTTTGCTAATTCCACACTCCCATAGGCTTTTTACTAACTTCATTGGGCTTCCCCGACCCAATAACCTTATTCTTATCCTTGGGGTTCATGGGCCTGCCATAAACCCCTTACTCTCTTAGTTTGCATTGCCTTGGGCCTGCGGTGGCCCTTTCTCACTTTTCTACCTCATACACTGCCCATGGGATGCTATTTCTTTCTTTCCTGACTTCTTTGAGCCCGCTTGTCTCTTCAAGACCCATTTATTTATTTGTTGGGCCTGTGATCCATTATTCCTGCCGCTTGGGCCTAATGGGTTTTTGCTATCTATTTTGTCAATTCTTTGTTGCCCTCATTATTGGGCTTTCTTTCTGTCTGCCTAGGCTTCCACAAATGGCCCTCAACATAGATTACAGGCTTTTCACTCCATGCAAGTTTCACATGCTAAGCGGGAGGTTAACAAACTTGCACATATTTTAAATTGAAATGTCAAGGGGATTGATGATTATGAAAGTTGGGTAGATGAAAACCAGGGTATCATTGAATCGGCTTTTGCTCAAAATGTTTTGAATTTATCTTTATCTTAATAATGTTACTATTCTTTTCATAAAAAATAAAAAGAAACCATGAAATTATTTTTTGGCGCACCAGTCATAGCCTATCCCATAAAATTTATTATGAAATTATTGTGTTATATAGCATTTCTCTTAAAGTAATATACTAAAACCTACAACTTCAAAAGTAATAACTTAAACTTTGAAGTTTCAAAGAGTATTAAATTAAACTCGTGGAATATAGAATGACATTAGAGCATCCACAGCAGTAGAGCTAAATATTTAGCTATTTAGCTCCACTAAAACGTACTTTATCTATTTTACCTATACATATGCATACATATGCTGCAGTAGTGGATCTATTTTAGCTTTCAACACAATAAAATAATATAAACATCACAATAAAATATTATAACCACTACAATAAAATAATATATCCCACTACCCAAAAAAACTTTCACAGCACCAACCATAACCATCTCTACCATCAGCCACAACCACCATCACCACCACCACTACCACCACCACCACCACCACCAGTCCACAGCAGGAAAAAAATAAATAAATAAATAAACCCAAATCTCCAATCTTTTTCTTCAGCCACCGCCACAACCACAACCACAACCACAACCACCACCAACACCACCACCACCACCAGGAAAAAAAAAAAAAAAAAACCCCAAATCTCCAATCTTTTTCCTCAGCCACAGCCACAACCACAACCACAACCACCACCAACAGCACCAGCACCAGCACCAGCAGTCCACAGCAAAAAAAAAAAACCCAAATCTCTGTATTAGGCGATTGCCGGCATGGGTCTGAGGCGATTGGCGGCTTGGGACAGCTGGGTTGGGCCAGTGACGAGGAATGAGGGAGCTTGAGAGAGTGATGGTGAGAGAGGAGAGTGACGGTGAGTTTTGAGAGCGGCTTGGGACGGCTGGTCGAGCCGGAGTGAGAAAGAGGATGAGAGCTTGAGGACGGCTGGTCAGGCCAGAGTAAGAAAGAGGATGAGAGCTTGAGGACGGCTGGTCGGGACGGTAAGATTGCATAGTGATAGAGAGGATGAGAGCTTGAGAGAGTTCTGGGGAGAGGATGAGACTTCCAACGGAGTGAGAGAGAGGCACAAAGTGAGAAATAGATAAAAGAATGAAAAAAAAAATGAAGCGGTATTATTTTAATCCCCTGGCCAGAATTAAGTATTATTATTTTTGTTTAGCTCTCATAAACAGTACACATCTATCTATAGATGTGTACTGTTCATGTGGAGCTAAAAAAAAATGGATATAGCTCCACTGCTGGAGCGTAATTTTGGTATCAATGGAGCTAAATTATAGCATTATAGCAATATAGCACCACTGCTGTGAGCGCTCTTATGTTTGCAGTTTAGAATTTTGTTTCTATTTTTGGGCTCCAATTCCTTAGAACAATTTTGGTTGATTGGTAATTATCTTATTAGATTTTAGATAATTATTTTAATTTTGAAAATTTTTAGGTTATTTAGTTACATGTAATAATAAAATTGACGTGGCATGATTTAATTGGACCTACTAGCACATGTGACAGGATTTTTTTTTATTTATTTATGAGAAGCTCGTAACTCTATTAAGAAAAAGATAAAAACATTACATCTTAAATCAAAGTTGACTCAATCATGGTGGGATTTTCCTCTATCTAAACTATATAGTCATCAATGCTCTTAGCATGCCAAGCCAAGACTGGACATAAACATACAGAGCCTTTTTACAAGTGGTATTTAATGATATGGGTCAAAATAAAATTTACCCCAAACTTTAAGGGTGCAATTTGTAAATAAGTCTTAGATTGAAACTATCGAATTTAATTACTTACATAGGACCTAGCAACCAGTCCTCTTCCTCACTCCCTTTTTTTTTCCCCCATTTTTCTCCTTTTTTTTATTCTCTTCCTTACTCTATTTTTGTTCCATACCCTTTGTTGATGCCCATTTTTGCAAATCCGTACCTAAAAGCCCATAAGGAAGAAAGCCCAATAAGAAGCAAGACTCAAAAGCCCATATGAAGGAAAGCCTAATGAAAAGCAAGGCCCAAAGGCCCACCAAGAAGACCAAAGAGGAAGAAAGGTCCAAAGAAAGAAATGCAAGAGAAAGCGATCTGCAGCAGAATGCAAATTTGCAGCAAAATACAAATCTACCATAGAATACAGTTCTTTAGCAGAATGGCTTCGGCAAATCAAGGCAAATTGGGCCCAAAACCCTTTTGATCCAATCAACATTATTTGGCACACAAATGCCCAAATCCTTTTGTATAAAATAATATGTGTGAAAACTAATATGAAGAAACACAATAAAAAAAAAAAAAAAAACAAGGAACAGCAGGAAGTGTCAGCAGTAGGAATTGCGTTGAGGAAAGAAAATCCAAAACAACGGAAATGACAAACAAAACAAGAAACGCGTGAAGAAATAAGACAAGGACACACAACAAAATGAAACAATGCTATTCTGCTACGGCAAAAACAGCGTGGGAATGAAATAAGACAAAAGTAGAAAATAGCGGAGCAAGCACACAATAGCCAAAGCACCACCAACTTGTACCTAGCCAATACAAGGGAGATGGGTCCATGGTCAAGGGGATTCAGAGGGTGTGGTTTGGTGATGGGAGGAAAAAGGGTCTATATTTAGTTTCTAGCCGTGAGTCCGTGACTTCTTTTAGGAATATACCTTACTGGGATGGTATCTTATCCAAAAGAGGTAGTAGATGGCTAGGATCATTTGATGTATGCCATAGAGGTAGGTGGTAAAGTAGTTCAATCCTTATCTATTTGAACCCAAAGGTGGAGGTATACAGTAAGAACAAACAAAATAGAATTTTGTCATGAAATGAGTAATGGTGAAGTGAAAACGTACTAAGTAGTGGTAGTGGCTGGCAACCAATAGGTTGGTGGGTAGTCCTGAAGGAATGCCCACAACAAACCAAAAACAGTTGGTGAAACCCCAGGGGTAAAAGGGAGAAATTCTATTGAATTAACTCACTATAAAAATGGGAGGTAGCAATAAATGAAAATAAGGAACCCATGGTAAAAGAGAGCAGTAAACACCTAGGAGGCACTTAGAGGAGAGGCACCCAAGGAGAGGGGGATCCAAAAGGGAAAAGACCCAAGGGAGAAAAACAATCCACGGCAAGATAGTAGTCAGAAATTAAGAGTAAAAATAACAAAGAGAAAGAAAGAAAGTGGTAAAAAGGAGAGAAAACACAGTAGAAATAGGAGCATGCATCAATAGACCATCTTTTCCATCTCTCTTAGCAAACTCACTCTTTGAAGTCTCCTAAAAGTGATAGCTAGTAATCATTTAGGCCTATTCTCCAAAATGCACAACTTTGATGGCAAAAATAACAAAGAGAAAGAAAGAAAGTGGTAAAAAGGAGAGAAAACACGGCAGAAATTAGAGCATTCATCAATAGACCATCTTTTCCCTCTCTCTTAGCAAACTCACTCTTTGAAGTCTCCTAAAAGTAATAGCTAGTAATCATTTAGGCCTATTCTCCAAAATGCACAACTTTGATGGCAAAAGCCTATGACAAGATTGTTCAAGTTGGGATTTGGGTTCCTTCTTGGTTTACTTATTCTATGAGAAGATTCAATACTTTATTTCGATTGCAAATATATTTGATTTCACTCATTAGAACATATATCTGATGTATTTAGTCGTTGTACTATAGTACTTTTTTTATCACATTCACTACATCAATTGTCCTGCTGCGGTATCTTTATTTGTTGTACTAGTTATTCTGTTGTAGCACCTTGTTATTATATTTACCTTGTTAGCTATTATACTAGCTAAACCTTTTTTGCTAAAGCTTTCTTATTTCTTTGTTATTACGTGTTTTACTTTTGACACGAACTAATCATTATACTGCCATAAGTATATATACATATACCTTTTATCTCATGTTCTATAAAATATATTTTACATATATGTGTGTGTGTGTGTGTGTGTGTGTGTGTGTGTAAGTGTATTTACGAATATATGTGTGTATATATTTAAGAATATGCTAAGCCATGTAAACTGACGTTTGCTTGATGAGTATTTTCTTTCGGTTTTAGATTTGTTTATGTGCAAGAAAAGAAAAGTATTTCTGCAATAAAAAATGAAGAGTAGTCATTCACGTTGTAGAAAAGTGCAGAAAATTTTACTGCACAGTAGAAGGTTTTACTGCACAGCAGAACGCTTTAGTGCATAGCAGAAAGCTTTAGTGCACAAGAAAAAGCTTTACTGCGCAGCAGAATGTTTTATTGCACAAAAGAATAGTTAGTCCTATGGTAGAAACTAGAGAAAAGTTCCTTCTGCGTTAGAAACTGAGGATAAATCCACTTTGTAGCGTCTTCCCTTGGACTTAACTCAATGTTTGCGCACAAACTGGTAGCGGCAGAATGGTACTTTGGAGCCCATTTCGCGAAGTGCCAAGTCCAACTTCCTACTTAGAAAAAGCCTAGACTAAGCGTTGTCCAACAACATCAAGACGCATGTCTAAGGTATAAGAAACGTAAAAAGAACCCTCAACACCCTTTCCATCCATCTCCTTTAGGAACCATCGAGTTCTAATACCCCTCAAGTTCAATGCCTAAAATAGCCTATCTCATGGGTGGATCACTTAATTTTTCAAGTCCTCAATTTATGTGAGAAAAACTTTTGGGTCTTAATCAAAGGACAAAATGAGCTTTAAGCTTGATCCATAAGATAGAGAAATTTCGTGCATTTTGTTCCATTTTCCTCCTTTTTTTTTTTCCTCTTCCTTACTCTCTTTTTGTTCCATACCATTTCTATCCATCTCATTTTGGAACTACCGATTATAATACCCCTCAAGTTCAATGCCTAAAATAGCCTATCTCATGATCACTTAATTTTTCAAGTCCCCATTTTATGTGAGAAATTTTTAGATCTTAATCAAAGGACATAATGAACTTTAAGCCTAGTCCATAAGATAAGGAAATTTCGAGCTTTTTGGACACATCTTGTGACATTATAGACTTTTTGGGTTTAAGCCCAATTAATGTAGAAAAAGATTAGGGCTTTTTATGCCCAAATGGTATCGTGATGGCATTTGGGTTGTTAAGTCCGATCTATGTCATGGAGAATTTTGGGCTCAATATTTTGAGAAAATATATGAATCTTTCTTGGATAAAGGATCATCTTGTGTAGGCTTAAAGGTTTTTTTTTTTGGGTCCAATATTTTGAGAGAATTTTATGAATCTTTCTTGAATAGAGGATCATCTCATGTAGGCTTAAGGTTCTTTTTTGGGCCTTTTTTGAGCCTACAACATATTTAGTGCACAACCCTAAGTCTTTTATGCTTATTAATGATGCGATATGGTTTGTCCAATGAACCTATGTCATGTGACACGTGGAAATAGAAATGACATTGAACAATAGTTACTTTTCATTTTAAAGAATAAATACGATCAACAAACACAATTCCATTCCTATGTATCAAACGAGTCATAATTAAAAAAATATTGTGAAGGTGGGTCCCATGTCCACACATCCAAAATCTTATTAGAGTTATCAATAAGGTCTGAAACTTGGGTGGTGGAGATGTGAAGTTGTAAATTGTTACTTTTCATTTGTGATCAAAAGTAAAAATACCAAAATAAGATCTAACATTATACAGAATTTCACAACATTTAAATTTTTAAATAAGATGTTGGCTACACCTTTGAATTTGTAAGATTTAATATAAATTATGAAATAAATTCATTTTAAATATGGATGATTCTTTTTCATGAACCCCAATGTCAAGCCCATTTTAAAAATCCACAATCACACAATATTTTTTTTTTTTTTGAAACTATCACACAATATTATTTTCGATGTGTTTTCAATTACCAAATTGAATCCCAAACTCAGTGACAAGTCTATAATGCAAAACTTTTTCTCAAAAAAAAAAAAAGAAGAAGAAGAAAAAAGTCCACAATACAAAACAAATTTTTTTTAAAAAGAATAATTGTATTTGGCTTTTTTCTTTTTCTTTTATTTTATTTTATAATTTTTATTTACAACTCACAAGTCATTAGTGCTGCTCAAAAGGTCCAAAATTGAAAGGAAATGGTAAAGTGGGCTGGCTCGTTATAACGTGGGCTGGCCTGGCTAAGCTAGACATTAGACTTTCTCTCTCTTCCTCACTCACTCCTAGTCCTCAGGCGGACATGAGACATCCCCCACCTCCTTATCCGTTCTTTTATCGTCAAAACATCAAATTTCCAACACAACTCCTCTTCTCTTCTCTCCTGTTCCTCTTCTCCTCTCCTCTCCTGTGCCACTAAAAATGCTCTCTCTTTCTCTCTCTCATCCATCTATGTGGGAACAGATTTTTCTTTCAAATTTTGAATAACAGAAAAAACCAACATCATAATCAACAACAACAAATACTAGGATGTCTTGTTTGCTGCCACAGTTCAAGTGTTATCCAGACCCCTTCTCTACCCAATTCAGAACTCTACACTCTTACACTATTACTACCACTCACTCTCACTCTCAAGCCAGTGAGTTTTTCTCTCTCACCCATTATAATGTGTTTTTCACTCTTGCCAATTCTGCTTATTTTAATGTATTAGCATTAGCGTGGATTGTATTTATATCTGTTTATTTGTTAAGTAGCTCAAAACTGATGTTGTTTTCCACTTTGCTTATGGAAGTCTGTTATTGGGTTTCTGGGAATTTCACAAATGGGATTTGTTTCACCTCATGAGATACCCATTTTGACTTTGTTGCCAATAGGCTCTCATTGGGTAATCTTGTGGGAATGCCTGAATTGTTACCTTTTACATTAAGTTTTATATGTGAAACAAAATGCATTAGAAACTAACTTGTATACTAGTTTGAATCCATTTGAGTAGGAGCATAGTTCTTAGGCAGTTCATGTCAAACAACAATAAATCTAATATAATGATATTTTAGTCATCATTTCTTCTAAGTATATTACCTTTCATCCTATGGGCATTTGATAATGTGGGTTGATTTTTCATGAATGAGAAAAAAAAAATTAATCAAAGCAAGTTATTGCTAGATTGACTTGGTCCTCAGGACAGATATATTTTGCTTTGGTGGACTGAGGAACTCATTCGGCAAGTTTGTGCAAATGCATAAATAAGTGTGATATGTTTTAAGCTTTGTAAGTAGAACCAAATGTTTTCACAAGTTCAATTCCATTTGATAACAATTTTCTGGAGCATAGTTCTGACAGAATTCATATCCTGCATTGTAGTGTCATCCACTAATATTTTAACCATAATTTTAATTGGAATTTTAAAAATGAAAAGAGAAAGGGACGTCTTCCTCATTAGATCCAGCATCTGAATTTATGAATTGGCATCTCTTGATGGAAACAAAAAGAGACTCACAACAGTTATTTTCTTCTCTTCCTCCCTTTTGTTGTTGTTGTTGGTGATCTTGTGCTCTAGGGCTTTACCCTATGTTGTCCCTTTCTTTTTTCTTTTTCCTTAATGGTCCGTTTGGATTGAGGGGGAGGGAGGGGGAGTAGAGTAGATTTGGCTTTACCCTCCACTCCCCCTTCTTTCTCCCTTAATCCAAACGGTCCCTTAGTTTTTTTTTTCCCCTTAATACAACTTTTTGGGATGGCCTGTGAACTTATTATATGTATTATTACTTTTGTAACTGAAGATTTTAGTAAGTTGTGCAAAGCTGTACTAAGTAAGTTGTACAATGTTACTATTGAGCTAAACCATATTGAAGTATGACAATTTGTTATAAACAAATAGTTAAGATGGTTAACAATACCAGATAATATTTTATAAAAAATGTTTTAATCTGTATAAAATATATTTATTACACTTGAAAATAATTGATCTATCACTATACTGACAGAAGCGAGCATCCAGCAAAATAGCATTTGGTGGCTAGTCTACTGTTGCTAAGGCGATTACCTTATTATTTCTCATATTGTCAATCTATTCTCTCACTTTGGATTACTACATAGATGCCAGCAATCTTGTTTGTAATTACAGTCAACTGCTCTTTATCAATGATTCAAAAGCACAGTGCATTACCAGGAGTAGTTATTAAATAAATTGTGTCTATATCAAGTAGTGGACTTTCTGTAAAGTTCCTTATCCTAGTTATCTAGCTCCTTTGCTTCCCAATATCTAGCTTGATGGGCCATGTACCGTTTACAAAGTTTGATCTGGGTTCAACCCTCAATTATATTATGCTTTCAGTTTTAGCTGGGAATAAGAGATATATAAATATGTACAGTACCTTTTTAAAAAAAAAAAATTTGAGTGCCCAATGTTTCTGTTCTCAAACATATTGATTTGGAATATAGCCTCTATATCATGTAGGCTTTCTGTTAAATGATTTTCCTTCAAGATTCTTCAACATAGTTTGCTGAGTTGCGTTTAAATGTAATTCTTTATATTCATCAATCATATTTAATAGCATAAAATGTCTTAAAGCTGTTGGCAAAGGGTCAGACTTACTGGACAGAATACAGCAAAGGTTTTATTGGCTTCTGATGTTTTTAGCTGGCATATTGAGTCATAGATCTTATTGTCATTATTTTGGTCATGATCAATTGGTTGGAACATGCAGCAAAAACTAGAGAGCCTATTTTTTCGGGAGCAAAATGTATTTTATCCACTGCAGCACCTTCAACATCCACAGGAACTACTACATTACTTAATATGGAGAAGCTGAGATTACCTTCTTTAGAAACTAATTCTGACTCAGTCACTGAAAACAGACCATGGACATACACGGGGGCAACCCGTCCACCTGCAGAGGTCAGAGTTGTTCATTTTGGTATAAGTTATTATTGAAGATTGGGAATTTGGACTATGTTGGAAATTTTCTGGATTGCACATTGAAAGAATATTTTTATATTTAATTTTACTTTATCTGGGTATAAACTTACATGAGTTACTTCTTATATATGATGATGATTTTGAAATGCAGTTGTTCAAACATTGGTGCATATTTTGTTTTTGGTTTTAAGATGTGCATTTGGTCTTAACCTTTAACCAAGTTGACATTTTTCAGTCATATTGTAATGGTATTTGTAGCAAATAGCCCACCATCTCTCAGCCTGGTTTTGGAGAAATACTGTTCCCAAAACACTTGTTTTGAATGAATTTCATTCATTGCTATGTGGCTAGATTTTCTTACCATTTTGATATAATTTTTTAGTTGCCCATTAACTAGCATCCTTCTGTAGTTAATCTTGAACTCAAAAATTAACTAATCTGATTCTGATAGAAATTTTAAACAACACTTTCAAAATAGTCACTACATATATCATGTAGCTTTGTTGTTTTATCTTCAGGTGAAATTTGAAGCAACATTAGCAACAGAAACGCTTCTTACAAGTGAAGAGGCTGTGATAGCTGCTGCTGCCGCTGAAGCTGTTACTCTTGCAAAAGCAGCTCTCAAGGTTGCAAAGGATGCGGCCCTAATAGTTAAAAATAGTAACTCTGCAAAAGCAGATAGTGTGTCGCCGATTTCTCCTGAAGCTGATGCTTTACATTTCCAATGGGTTCAGCTCATGAAAACTGATCGAGCTGGTACAGTAGATCTGGTGGAAGCTGAAGCTGGAGTTTTGGGAGACCATTCTGAGCAATATGTTGCAGAAGAGTCTGATGATGTGGAGCCAACCCATGAAGAACTTGAAGCTCTGCAAGAGCAACTATCCAAGAGTAAAGCTGTAAGATCTAGACGCCAAACAGAACGAAAGGCTAGAAGAGCCAGAGCGGCAGATAAGGCTGCTGCCAATGTTGTGTCTGTGAAGCCTGGTTCTACCAGCCGGAAAAAGCGTGCTTCTTTACAAGATGTAGACTATTATGATCCATTGCGTTACTTGAGAGCAACAACCAGCAGTTCTAAGCTTCTTACTGCAACCGAAGAACTAGAGTTGTCTGAAGGAATACAGGTGTGATTCCAATTAGTTTGAGAATTACTTTTCAGCTCAGGATATATGTTTCACCCTTATCTATAAAAGATCCACCCTTATTTTGATTGGTATCTATTCAAATGATTGTTACTAGAAACAGGGTCATATGAAGTGATCTGAAGAGTGCAGGCTTAAAATTTTTATTGAAAAAATATAGTGTTGGCAATGTTATACAACTAGAAGTAAAACTTGAAAGCATACTAATTGAGTTCCCATTTCATCTTATTTCCAATACATTTAAAAGCAACCAACAAAGCAATATCGTTTGGATGTTTGTCCTGAATTTTGGATATTTTTCCCACTTCATTTCCTTGATTTCTGATTCTCTTCTGATGTCTCTGCCACCCCCTATATAATGTAGGACATGCTGAAACTGGAAAAGCTCCAAGAGGAGCTTACTGAGCGATGTGGTGGTCAGCCCACCTTTGCACAATGGGCCGCAGCTGCAGGAGTTGATTCAAAAACCCTGAGGGAGCGCTTAAACTATGGTATTCAATGCAAAGACAGAATGATTAAAAGCAACATACGGCTTGTTATATCAATTGCAAAAAATTATCAGGGAGTTGGGATGAATCTCCAAGATCTTGTTCAGGTATTTTTCTTTCTTTTATATGCAGCCAAAGGAATTAATTGCATAATCTAATGTAAAAATCCTCATAAAGGAAAAAATATGAATATTTTGTATAATCTGCCAGCCTTGATGCCTTTAAATTTTAACAGTCAAATCTCGCTCATTGACTTGCAGGAAGGATGTCGAGGTCTTGTAAGAGGTGCAGAGAAGTTTGATGCTTCAAAGGGTTTTAAGTTCTCAACCTATGCTCACTGGTGGATTAAACAGTCAGTTCGGAAGTCTCTTTCTGATCAGTCCAGGACAATTCGGTTACCTGTGAGATTTCCTTTCATGTTTCAATTATTCTTACTTTTACAAACTAATAGTGTTAGTTTTAGATGTGTGAGCATAATATTTGCATTCTTTCAATTGTTATTTTTGTATAAACAGTTTCACATGGTGGAAGCAACATACAGAGTGAAGGAGGCTAGAAAACAATTGTATAGTGAAAATGGAAGATATCCTGATGATAAAGAAGTTGCAGAGGCAACAGGGCTGACAATGAAGAGGCTTACATCTGTATTACTGACTCCAAAAGCTCCTAGATCTCTGGATCAGAAGATTGGCATCAACCAGAATCTTAAACCTTCGGTCTGTCCTATTCTTCCTCCCCTTCACCCTTAGGCCAGCACCTTTTGTCCAAAATTTTGTCGCCTTCTAGATTTTTGCATATTTTTTGCTAAGAAATTGCATCACATATTTTTAGTTTTCTAATGGGTTCATATGCCTTTCGCCCCAGGAAATAATATCAGACCCCGAAGCAGAGACAGCAGAAGAACTGCTGTTAAAGCAGTTCATGAAGCAGGACCTGGAAAAAGTACTAGACAGTCTTAATCCAAGAGAGAAGCAGGTCATCAGATGGAGGTTTGGAATGGATGACGGAAGGATGAAGACGTTGCAAGAGATAGGGGAGTCTATGGGTGTAAGTAGAGAGAGAATTAGGCAGATTGAGTCGTGTGCATTCCGTAAACTGAAGAACAAAAAGAGAACCAAAAATTTGCGGCAGTATTTGCTTCCATAAGCCCTCATCAGATACAGGAATTAGATTACTAAAAAACGGTGCTAGCTTACCTGAGGTTTAGAAAGGCTTGTGTTGCTTTTATCTATGTTTATAATTTATTTCTCCACTTTGCAGGACAGAAATGTGTATAGAAACAAAAGCTTTTGAAATTATGCATTTTTCCCCATTCTTTGAAGTAGTTCAGGACACTTACAACTGAAGTTTCAAAATCATTGCTGAAGGCGCGTTCATAGAGAAAATTAAAGCTTTCTTTTCCAATTTTTGATGTATCATAAACTTCCAGGATGGGATAGATGAGCATAAAGTGGACTATTTACCCTTGAGGTCTTGTCTAGCTATCTACCATGCTTTTCACTCTAGACTACGTGTGTGTATATCAAATGGGCCATGTGAGGGTGACATTTTATTTTTCACCAATTTTGAGTAAAACGTGGCAAAACAGGTTGAAATTTGTTAGCCCGGCCTGAACCTATCCGTCTTGGCTTGGCCCAAACCTGATTTTTTGGGCCTAAATTAAGTATGGGCCAACCCACAATCTGCCCCTTTTTTTTGCAGGCCAACACAACCTGTCCTGCGGCCTGCCCGTTTGTTAACATTTTTTTTTCCCTAAAAAATATTTAAATACCATATGTGTGCTAGACTGCTTCTAGGTGCATAACATTATCATCAAATGCACAATCAACTTGTGTGTTGTGCCCCCTAGTTATTAAAAAAAAAATAAAGGATTAAATTAATGGGAAAAAAAATACAAAAGAAAAGCAAAGCCTAAGGCCTTGTTTGGATTTTGGTATACTGAGTTAACATATCTCAGTTTTATTATAACTCATAACCCAAAATCGGTGGCCCCGCGGATACAAAGTTTGTTCAGATGATTTATCAAACACTTAACGCAGTCTCAGTTTTTTGAGATATGAGCGAACAAATTCGGAAACAAGTGAAATATGAGTTTTGTGGCAATATTGTAATTTCATTCTCTAAATGGGACCCACTGCTTAGGGTCCGTTTGGATTGAACTTATTGTTGCTGAAACTAAAACCTGAAAACTGAAAACTGAAAACACTGTAGCAAAATTATTTTTAAATATGTGAATAATATCGTGAGATCCATTTTTAATATTTTTTAACCTGTAAACAGTGCCAAACAGTGTATAAACAGTGCTTAATAGTACGTGAACAGTACTCTTGTCCCCCTAAAGCAGAAATGGTACAGAAAAAAAAAAAAAAAAAAAAAAAAAAAAAAAAAAAGTAAATCGCAAAACGTAAAACGCAGACTTGACTTTTAGCTCGATCCAAACCGGCACTTAATGTCTTGTCTAATCACCAGCTCTATTTCTTTTCTTTTTTGTTCTTATTCGTTCTTTCTTTCTTCTTCTCTTCACGTTTGCTTATCTGTTTCTTCTTTTCTTTTCTTTTTTCTTTCTTTCTTTCTTCTCTTCAAGCCTGATTCACTCTTTCTTTCTTCTTCTCTTCACGCCAACTGCTCTCTTTCTTCCTCGCCTAACTTCTTCTAACCCGTCCCTCTCCTCATCCTCTCTAAATCAAAACCTCAAGGTTGAAGCCTTCAAGTTCCTCTCTCCACTATCTCTATTTCTTTTCTTTTTTTCTTGTTTTTTCTTTACCTATGGCCGAAAATCCCTCTCCCTATTGCTGGTCGTTTATGGGCTTCGAGATTTGGTTGATTTAGATTTGAGGATTTATAAAATGAAACTTTGATTTGGGTATTTGCGGGTTTATGTATGTATGTTTATGAGATTTGTATCCGTGGGTTCTGATTTGGCTATTTGTGGGTTTATGTTTGTTGTTTTTATCCTTCATTTGTGTTTGGGTTAGGATTGTTTTTGTTACCTAAAATCTCTATGTTTATGAGCTGGGTTCGTGGGTTTGGGTTAGCTTCTTTCTTCTGATGCATGGGGTAGAGAGAAATGAAAGAAGAAGAAGTTTCAGAGAAAAATGAGAGAAGAGGGTGCCAAGAGAAAATTTTCGCAGGTTGTACTGTTATCGTTCTAAACAGACAGGCATGTGGGCTCCACAATTTTTGAGTTAAAGTTGGGTTTTAAGCTGAAAATGAAACTCAAATATTTGAGCCAAACACATTATTGAATGAGTTAAGAAAAAAAAAAAGTAGAGAATATGAGATATGAAAATGTGTTTTGTGTAATGAAAATTGAGATATGAAAAGAGAGATATGAGTGATGTGAGAACCAAATAGGGCCTAAAGCATCTAGTGTCTAGTGTCTACACAGACTACATTAGTAAGTAAGCAGCACTAACTACTAACTACTAAGCTCTACTTTTAGCGGTAACATTCATTAACTAATACTACTAACTACTTGTTGATACCCACTTTTTGACAAAGGGCCCAATAGTAGAAGAAGCGCAACAATATGAAGAAAATGGGAGAAGAAAATGGGAAAAGAAAATAGTAAAGCAAGCCCAACAAGGCATAATGGCAGGAATAATGGTCAGCAAGCCCACAAGAATAATAAGAGGTAAAGAGGAAATAAATGGCCGAGGAAACCCAAGCAATGAAGTAGTGAATCCATGGGAACAATAAGAGGTAAAGAAGAAGTAAATGGGCCAGGTAAGCCTAAGAAATGAGTTAGTAAATTCATCGGGTTGGCTTAAAGGCCAATAAGCCCGAAAAGTAATAAGAGGTAAAGATATGGTAATTGGGCCGAGAATCCCAAAGGATTTAGTAAAAGCCCATGGGAGTAAAAGAGGTAAAGAAGAAGTAAATAAACCAAGAAAACCTGAGGAATGAGATGGGTTGGCACAGTATGAATGTTGGCCAATAAAGCCCAAAAGAGGTAAGGTTATGGAAAGTGGACTGGCACGGTAGAAACATTAGCCCATAAGCTCATAGGTAACAAGGAAATAAAAGAGAGGTAATAATATAGCAAGAGCAACGCAATGGCATGGAAGGATCCTCAGCCAAAAAGCCCACAATTATAGGAAAGAAGATAGGCTAAGGAAGAAGGAAAGGGCTTGCACCCAAGCAATGCCTAGTCTAAAGAAAATATGGAAGGCAAAGAACGTGAGCCCAAAGGCCCATATGTCTTTCACGGTGCAAGAGTTAAACACCTACCAAAATGTACAACAGAACCACACAAACACGAAGGCGATAGCAAAGGCATGAAGGCTAGAAAAGTAATAGATTTTGACGGAAATGGAGCATGCACACAAGGCCCAAGCACCACCTACTTGTACCCAGCTAATACATGGGAGGTGGGCCACGGGTCAAGGGTATGAGAGGGCATGGTCTGGCGGTGGGTGTAGACACTGCATTTTGTACCCCTTACAACTCGGGCCCTCGTTCCCCAATAATGCCCAAATTCCAAGGCCTAAGGTTGGTTTAGGGCCCAATCAAATGTTAAATTGACTTGAGATGTGTTAAAATGGAAAATATAACTTTTAATGAGGAGCAAAAATCTATTATTGAAAAATAAAGGCCAAAGAAAACCCATAGTTTGCGTACGCAAGTTTGTGCCTATGTACGCAGGCCACACGCCGCGTACGTAGGCATAAGTCTACATATGCAACTAGGGTTTTAGAGAAATAAAAAAAGACAAGTTTTCTGTATTAAATACTGAGATTTAGAATGAATCCCACATCGTCTAGGAGCCATTCCATTTTTCAACTATATAAAGCCTTACATGGTACTTTTTCAAAACACACAAAAAATCCTAAGGGAAAACCTAAGATTCACTAGAAATAGTGAATCAAAGAGGGAGTTTTTCACAAACACCTTCAAGTCATTTTTTATTTGATTAGGGCATTTTCTAGCCTTGATTCTTTGAGTTTAAGATTACTAATCACGTTTCTATTGACTTGTGAATAGATTGACTAAGGGGAACGATTAAAATCAAGCTTGAAAAGCTTCTTGTTTGAGGTATTGAGCTAAACTCTTTCTTTTTCTTTTCCTTTTCTTTTCTACCTTCTTGTTATATTTTAATATGTTTCTTTGCTTAGTTTATATTTATATATGTTTGTTTAGGTTAGTTTTATGCTTTCTTTATTTTTTAAGCATGTTAGGCGGTTAGATTTAAGCTTTCAAGTCTTGCTCTGTTTTTCTGCTTGTCTGTTTTTTGGATTAGGGCTTAGGCATGTTTGCGTACGCATACTTTTGTATGCGCACGCAGGCTTGAAGTATGCGTACGCATACAACTAGCCTACGTATGCAAGCTTATGTATATGCACACATACTCGTGCCTAGAAACCCTAATTTTGATTTTCCGATTTCTTTTGCTTTGTTTGTTTTACCTAATATGCCTCTGTTTTAACCTTCTTATATGTTTTTGAGTTTCTTTTTCTTTGTTCACATGTTTGTTTGTCATTGTATGCTAGATTAGGGTTTATCTTTTTGTTCCTTAGTTTTAATGCCATGCCATTCATTCACATGTCCATTCATTGATGTCATAGGTGCTGTGATGCAATGAGATAAGCAAAGGTAAGTCATACATTCACATGTACATGCATATTGTTTGATAACATGGTTTGATGATGAGCATGAATGTGTTTGGTCAAACAATGTGTTCTTAATGATCTTCACATTCCCAATGTGATCCTTTGATGTTTACATGTTGCTACCTTAGATGAGATATATGATATGATGCTAGATGAATGTTAGTGGATGATATGTATGATGATAACCAAGGTTTTCAGACCCAGACCGTTCATTGAACCGTAAAGGGGAGAGGTTCAAGGTTTTTAAGGTCGAACCGAGGTCGAACTAGGATTAAACCGTGATGACGTCATAATTAATTTAATAATTATTTTAAATATATATAAAAACATTAAATGAATAAAAAAATAAAAAAAATCCCAATATTTCTCTACAATTCTTTTATTTCTCTATCTTCTCTTTCTTACATATTCCCTTATCTTCCTTTTTATCCTATCTCTACCAAATCCCATCTCAGCCATTCCCTTCTTCCTTTTTGTCCTATCTCTACCAAATCCCAATTCCCAAATCCCATCTCAGCCGCTCCCTTCTTCCTTTTCCAAATCCCAATTCCCAAATCCCATCTCAGCCCTCCTAATTCCCAAATCCCATCTCAACCGTTCCCTTCTTCCTTTTTGTCCTATCTCTACCAAATCCCAAATCCCATCTCAGCCGTTCCCTTCTTCCTTTTTTTCTTATCTCTACCAAATCTCAATTTTCCCATACCCCAATTTCCAAATCCTATCTCAGCCGTGTATTCAAAATTTTCTTTCAAGTTCCCTTCTTCTTTTTAGCTTTTTAGTTCTCTAAATAGTCTAAATTCTCTCTTCTTAGCTCTCCCGTTATAGTCAGCTCCAAAGAGTGCCTCTGCTTGTGCTGCAGAATTCTCTTCAAGAAACGCTTAAGCTAAACTCTTTTCCATAAACTTTCAGAGACAAGGATAAAGCTAAAGGAGAGACAGTGGATTTGAGGATCAAAAAAAAAAAAAAAAAGGCGAGTCGGCACGTAGGAGAAGCGTTCGCCGCGAGTCCGGTGCAGGTGCGGCGGCCCTGGAGCTGCACCCGTGCTTTCTAGACTCCCTGCAGTTGTGTTTCTTTTTCTTTTGTTTTTCTATGTGTGTGTGTGTGTGTTTTTTTTTCCTCAAGGTTCAGAATCAAAGGAAGCAGGGAACCGTGAGAAGCGGTCTGATCACGGTTCTCAAAACCGTGAGGTCCGACCGCGGTTCGCACGGGCCCTTGCTTTTTTTCTATATAGCGGTTCTTGAGGCTAAAAGAACCGCAAAAATAAACGGTTCGAGGTTTTCCCGGTCGAACCGTACGGTCCGGTCCGGGTTTCAAAACCATGATGATAACATGTTAGGGTTTATGATGTGATGATATGCATGATTAGATGAATGCTAGGGTTTATGCTTCGATAAGAGATGCCATGATAGATGTATGCTAGGTTGATGAGATGCCTCGATAGATGTATGCTAGGTTAATGAGATGCCATTATAGATGTATGCTAGTTTAATGAGATACTATGATAGATTGTATGCTAGTTTGATGAGATGCCATGATAGATGTATGCTAGAGTTTGTGATGAGATGATTGACATAATAGATGTATGTTAGGTTTACTTGATGAGCATGATTAGATGTATGGTTGGGGTTTAGGATAAATGATGTCATATTGTATGCTAGTGTGTGTGTGAGTTAGAATACAAGTATTGAACATGCTTTTAATAAGGTTAAGATATAAGACACAATGATGGAAGGCCAACCTTAGGGTTGGACGGTCTTGGGTGCCTAACATCTTTCCAAGAATGTACCTAAACTCCGAACTCATACTCTGGTAATAAGATCAATAGTCATTTCTCGAAAGGACGCTATATTCATGGTTCCTATACCATATAACTAGGAGTTGACTTTGACATTTTCCGTTGTGTCCACAATGGGGAGAAAGAGAAAGTCTATTTTGGGGATTCCACTCAAACTTTTTTGGGAAAAAATGTCCTATTGGGATGACATCTCACCCAAAAGAAGTAAATATGAGCTAGAACCACTGGATGCATGCCATAAAGGTAGGTGAGGGAGAAGATTAACCCTTATCCAAATGAGAGTAGTGAAAACAAAGAGAGGTAAGAGACAAGACAAGCCATTTTTGTTTGGGAATGAGGTGTGGTGCAGCCAATACAATGTAATGGTAGTGGCTGGGCAATCGGCAAGCCAGTGGGCAATCTTGGAAGGACGCCCACAACGAGCCAAAAGCGGTTGAGGGGTAAAAATGATAAATCCTACCATGGTAGACAATATAAAAGGCAATAGTTGTGAATAGTGAAAGAGGGGGGAGGAACAATCATAGCAAGAAATAGAGATAGAACAAGGAAGAAAAGGAGGGAAAAGAAAAAGAACACAAAATTTAGGGAAAAGCATGAGTGATAGAAATAGAGGCATGCATCAATAGGCCACCTATTTCTCTCCCTCTTTACAGACCCACCCTTTAAGCAGTTAAGAATCAGAGTTTAAGCCATCTAGGTCATTTTTCCAAAGTGTGTAATCTCTATGGCAGAAGCCTTCTCTGAGGTTACCCACATTGAAGATCAACTTGCTTTTTGGACTTGTGTTTGCTGAAAAACTAAGCCCATTTCTTTGGCAGACGAGTTTTGCCTTTTTTAATTTATGAATGATTAATTTGTTATCTTATCGTTTACTGCAATCTTGCTGTTCGTGGTTGTATTATTCTACCATAATCGATTAGATTCCTCAGTGTTGTTATTTAGGTGTTAGTATTATTTAAAATGTTATAGTTATCCTGCCGTGTTGTATTTTCTATTGTAATGTCTGTAACAGTTATTCCTGTCGTGAACACGCTGTACACTTAAGACTCATGCCAAGAAGTGTCTATACTGGGATGGCCCAACTTGTGCACAAGTTGGCCTAAGGTGTATTGCACTTAGGCCAGTCCCAACTCTCCTACCTCAGAATCATGGGTCGTGGTACAACAAGAGAGATCAAAGCCCAGTAATACAAAAGGCCCACCACACTACTAAGTAAGTTCAACTCCAAAGACTTCTAACTATTACTAACAACGCATCCAAGTCTGTCTAACTAGCACAAACTCGGCCACAAAGTGACAAAACAGTAAACAAAACAAAATTTTAAAAATTTAATAGTGACTCAAAAGGCCAAAAAGCAAAACAAAACATAACTCTATAACTACTGAGCACAGGATCTCATGAGCATTCCTATAATTACTGTTGCATCTGAATCAAGTTTTAGAACAGAGAAAAATATTATTTCTCCGTATCAATCACGTCTTTTGCTTGAGATCGTGGAAACTACATTGTACACTAAAAGTTGGTTATATGGATTTGAAGGTATTTTAATTTATTAGTAGTCATAGAAATTATACATTTTTAACTCTTCATTGATAAGCTTTGATTTGCTTTCATGGTACACTTAAGTTATATTAAAATATTGTATTGTAGATGAAGATATTAATGAAATTGGCCAACTTGAGCTACAATTCACAAGTATGAATATTTGTAGTATTGAATCTACTACCAACGTTGAGTAGATTGAGGTATACTTATTATAAAATATTTACCTGTTTTTCTTTACTTAAATTGTTATGTTTATTTTTAAAGGTTTTTTTATTATTATTTAGTTTATCTTTCTATATAATCTAACTTTATTATTATTTTAAATGCAACTAGAATTTGTGCACTTAATAAGACTGATAACTTGACATGGTCTATGACATTTAGTTTTGTAATTATTTTTTGGGTTTTTTAATGAGAATGATATCATTAGTGAACTTTGAATTTGAAGTAAGTAAAGAATTTTAGTCATGCTCAAAAGGCAAAACTGTTTGAATTGCAAGGATATGAAAATCTTTATGTTTTTTGGTTTGTTCGTTTTTTCCTCTTCACATGTATAATAGTAAATTAATAACAAATAGTCTAACTATTTGAATTGATTCATTCTCTCTAAAAAGTTGACATTTATTTGTTTTTATTTTTTTAAATGTGAAATATATGGGCCAACCTAACCCGAAACTCAATTGGCCCGACCCGTTTTCAACTCGTTTAAAATGACCTGTTTTTGGCCTAGAACTTGAATGACTTGACTTAACCGTTTTAAAAAAATAATAAATAAATAAACCTCAAGCTTTGACATGAACGTGAAGTTGGTTAATTACCGGTGACAATTTTGTCTGTGGTGTTAATTTTCTTGGATGAATAGAGATACATGAAAACATAAGAATATCATTTTTTATAGGGATGGCAAAAATTTCTTACCTAATTTCTCCTGTCCCACTATGCTCTGTACGAGTTTTCCCCTCCTTGGAGAGGTGACAGGTGGACGGGTTTTGCTTGTCCAGTCCTACTCCAAATGTTTGTATATATGTTTTTATTTAATTTAATATTTTTGTACATATTTTATAATTTTTTTATATATTCATTTACCATCACCAAAAACGCTTGATTACTATCTCTTTTAACAGTTTCACGAGAAATAGGATCTTCTCCACCTCATTTGAATAGAGTGAGTTTATTTCACAGTTAACATTTTATTTACTAGATCTATCAATATAAAAAGTCGCATGTCATTTTAAATTTTGACATGACACTATATACGCCTTTAGATTTGACACAATTTAATTTAACCCATGAAATTTATCCATTTCAAAAGGAGTCATTTTCCCTCTTACGAGTTACGAGTACTTCTTATTCTCTTTCATCTCTATCTCATTAATATTGAAACTACCACATTAGGGATGACAACATACCTCCAAGTGGCGGACTAGGGTTTTGGTTTGGGGGGCAAGGTTAAAATAAAATACTGAAGCCAAAATTAATTCCAAAAATATTTATGAATATAAGAAAAAAAAATCTTAATTTATAATATCCTATGTATGCCTTGACTTTTTAGAGAGGCTATATGATATTTTTTAATTTTAAATTAATTTAAAAGTATCAATGTTTATTCATTCTATCACATATTTCGGGGGTGTTTGGTACATGTTTTCAAATAACAATTTTCAGTTTTTAAGTGCATGTACCGAACACCCTCTGCATTTCCAACTATTAAAAGGTGAGTTCTTTCTTAAATATATATTAAAAGGTGAGTTGATTGCAAATAACCTTAACAAGTATATAGCACTATAAAAGATTCTTTTATAAAAACGACATATAAAATCCGGCACATTGGTTAGGGAATATTGTGAAAATATACCATCTTATAATTTGAAGGCTACATATAAGATTTTTTTCCCTTCCCTATATTATTAAGAGAGTTAGAAGTTTTTTTTTTTTTTTTTTTTTCAAAAAAGTTTTGAAATATTATTAAAAAATTGAAATATAATATTTTTAAGAGAACCTTAGGAATCCTCTTTGTCTTTGCCTCCAACTTGTCCCACCCTGCTAGGTTGCTACCACTCAAAAATGGAGACATGATGGGGATAAGACACTCTTTGTTCGATCCCATCCCGTCTTGTTGCAAACCCTATTTTTAACGTTTTCTCAAAACAAATTGTCTTATGAAATAACTTTTAACTAAGTGCAAATTACAATTTACTCACATGTGGTTTGACTGAAATTTAAGTAGCCTACCTGAAATTTGAAATTTGACACTTTACCCACTTGAGTTTTGACTGAAATTTAAATCATCTACCTGTAGTTTGAAATCTCATGGCGCAAGTGTTATGCTGGACTCTTTTTGATTTTATTTGATCTTGTATTTTTATGTTTTTTGTATTTTTGGAGGAGATGGACATAAAAATAGAGCAAAATTACATATTTAGCCATATTTTTAATAAATATAAGTTATGAAACTCTGGCTGAGCTAACATAAGGTGGATAAAGTATTAAAATTTAAATCACAAGTTGGCAACTTAAATTTCAACTAGACCATAGATGAGTAAGTTGTAATTGGCGCGTTAACTAATAATTACCCTATGGGTATAATGATATTTACAACAATTTGGAGTAGAGGTCGTGCTAAATTGTATTAAAGGGAAAAAAAACTGGGTTGTTCTATCAATGCAAACGAATTAATTTATTTATTCTTTATTATTAAACTTATCATTAATTAAAGTATAGACTATTGAAAGCTTTAACATGTTCCAAAGATCTAACGGCTATTTTTTTAATGTATTTTCAAAATAATTCAATTTTCTTAATTTATTTAAAAAATACAATAAATGTTAACAAAATTCATTATAAAAAATAGAGTAAAAACTATGTATATGAATAGGTCAATAGCTTCTATATTTGTCTAACTAGCTAGAATAGAAAAAATTGCATACTATATCAAATGATATCTTCACAATGTTTTTCAAGAGTTGCCAAAATTTTCAAAACGAACATTAGTAGTATTAAGCTTAGGTACAATGTATCCCAAAAAAAAAAAGCTTAGGTACGAACGATTCATATGTATTAAAATGTTATTATTATTATTATTTTTTTTTGGGGAGAGAATTGTTATTATTCTTGAATGCATTCGTGAACATTCAAGGGCTTTCAAATGAGTTTTGTCTTTTTTTACTTGTAAACTAAAGAATATTTTTAGATTTTAATTTGATAATTGATCGCTTTCATTTCTTTAAAAAAAAAATTATAATTTTGATGATTCATGATTTTTAACCACACAAATTTATTTTATTTTTCAAAATTTTTATAAATAACCTTACAATATTTACTTTATTAAAAAAAAAAAAACTGGATTACTTTGATATATATCATATATAAACATAAAAAAACTACTATAATGTTTATTGCTTTCAGCTTCTGGTGTAAATAATATATCTATTTAAATTTTTTTTAACTTTTCTTACCTCGTGCCTCTCTATCTTCTTGATTACATCCAGGTCATTTTGATGAATTGTTTCTAACAATTAATATTTCTTTTAAAGTAACTTTCATACATTATCTTAAAATTTTTTTATACCCTTTAACTTCTCTAGAAATAAAAAATTATATTATAAATCAAATAATTTTCTTAAATTTGAAAGGAAACTCTCAACTAACAATATGAAGTCCAACCTATTAAATTTGTTGACATCTTCATCAATGTATTCTTTCATTGTTGTAGAGATGCATTTATTTTCCTACTCGTAGATCTATGTGGAATAAACAAGGGTCGCCTCGAATGAATGATCAAGCAAGTAATGGTGTTTAGAAACTTTTAAAATCCCGTTGAAACTTATAAATCATCATTAAGAGGTCACCACTATATATATATATATATATATATATATATATATTTTTTTTTTTTTTTTTTGAGAAGGTCACCACTAGAATTGGAGTTCTATTTTGCGTTCAAACTTGGGGGGTGCACTTGCAAAAATGAAAGAAAATTTCCCTTCCCACCAAGAAAAGTACAAAGTTTTACTAAATGGCTCCATTTCTAAATATTCTAAAATTTTAACATTAAATGGTAAAAGTAAATCATGAAATTAAAAAAAAAAAAAATTGTTTTGATAATAATTATTATTATTATTATCAATTATAACAATACATTCTGCCACAGTAAACAAATATATATAGTCTTAAAAGGGCTAAAATGGAGATATACCCCTTTCGTCCAAAAGTTCTAGCAAAATGCCCCATTTCTAAAACTATGTAGTGATATGCCTCTGTTTTAAAACTTGATTTGTTTAAAATTGAATTTCAGAACTCAAATTCCATACAAATATATAGGGCTGTCCAAACATATCTGGTGACTCGACCCACCCGGAGGCCCGACCGGAACCGATTTGAAACCGGCCGACCCGAGCTACTCCGGCGGTCGGCAACGGATTTTCTCCACCAGAAACCGACTTCGGCGGGTCGGTTTCGGTTTCTCTCTCCAAAAACCCGAAAAACCCGAACCGACCGGCAAAAACCCATAATCTGCCGATAAAAACCCAGATCTCGGCCAAAAAACCCAGATTCAGGCGCTATTTCACATAAATCTGACGAAATTTTGAGCGAATCTAGCGAAATCTCATCGAATCCGGTGAGATTACCGCCGGATCTGGTGAAATCTCATAGATTTCGATGAGATTTTCGCCGGATCTGGGTTTTTTTGACATTTTCTCGCAGTTTCCTCGTCGTTTTTTTGTTGTTTTCTCAGATCTTTGACTCCGACCGACCTGTCCGCGCACCCATTGAAGTCTGATCCGCCCGACCCGTTTACTCCAGCGGTCGGCGGCGGGTGAGTTTTTCCAAAACCCGATTCCATCAGGTCGGTTCTGAGTTGGGCATAAACTTGACCCGTGGACAGCCCTACAAATATAATTCGATAAATATTTATTATGTGTGTTTTACTTTCAAATACAAGGCTCATACATATTGATAGGGAGCATTTTAACATGACTTGTCCGAAACCCATCATTAATTAAGCAATTGAAGCACTATAAGCACTCTTGAGTCATCCATCTAGACTACTTGTACATCTTAAAACTCATTCGTCACCTACATGGATGGACAAGTAAAAACATTTAGCCCCTTAAAAGAAAAGTCATACTTTATGTCTATTTATCATAGGCTTGTTTGATAATGTTGTTTAAATAACACAACACGTATTTTTATAATATTTTTTTTTACTCACACGTATTTTCACAATACTTAAATAATGTTACCAAAACAAAATTATCAAACTGGCCTGTAAAAAGTAAAAATCTACTTCACATTACACCAAAGGGTCCTCCTATAATCCATCATCCACTAAGTATGGGGACATTGAATTCAATGGTCTCAGTGCTACTAACCTACTATCCCCATTACACTGATATCTATATTCCAGCGAACATGGTCATTTTAGAGTCTAGACTCCTATATAAATACCAAGGTATCACAATTTCAAAGTATGTGAAAAAAATGGTCACTCATCACTCATCACTCAGTTTTCATCACTTATCACTCATCACTCCTCACTCATCACTATCACTTAAAAATACCCCAATTTCTGATGACTCTATTTGTGGCTTGTTTGGGTGAAATATCTGAGTAAGTTTTGAAACTCCATTACTCATCTTTATGTCAACTCACTGGGTCCCACAAATATCAATTAAAAATCTCTATACAGAACGGTCATAACTCTTACCCACAAATAGTTTTTTTCCTCCAGCCGCCCCCTTCCCAAATTCTTTTCTCTTCCTCCAGAGCCGTCGCCCTCCCCAAATATTTTTATTATATTTCCTCTTCCCCGGCGCCATCCTCCCTCTACAGATCTTCGAGTTCCGCTACCGCATCATGATGCACACTCTCCTCCAGACCGATCTCCGCTTCGGCGTCATTTTATCCGACTCCGTCACCGGCGCCGCTGAGAGAGCAGCAAGCTTTGCCTGAGCTCGAAGACACGGCATTTGACGCGCCGCGGAGAGAGCGTGGTCCTGGGAGACGAACTGGACGAAAGCGACTCTGCGGCTTTGGCAGGTGACACAGTCTTTGAGGACGGTGACGTGGGCGATTTTGCCGAAGGTGGAGAAGAGAGTGTGGAGGTCGGAGTTGGTGAGGGTGTAGTCTAGGTTTGATTGGTAGAGCGTTGATTTTGATGGGGCTAGCCCTTTAGACCTACCTTTGGTTTTGGCGGCTCTGTTATCGTTGGCGTTGGGGTTTTGTTGGGGTTTTGAGGTTGTGGTAGATGCTGGGTTTGAAGAAGAGGAAGAAGGGTAGCGATAATAGAAGGTTTCGTCTTCATCTTCACTGCTATCGGTTTGGTTCTTCCGATATGATAAATGGAGAGGGAGAGAGATTTACTGCACCTGGGAGATAATATCGCACCTGGGAAAGGGAGAGTAACAGGGAAGAAGCTCCAACGGTCGGATAGATGGGACAAGTCACTGGTTGAATGGGCCCCACCGAGACAGCTTATTACAAAACTGCCACTGAGTAATGGGTGATGAGTCTTGAAAACAAGGAAATTGTGTTTTCATTTTTGCTTTTCATCACTCAGTTTTTTGAGTGATTGGATGACCAAAACCGGGTGACCAAATATGAGTGATGGTATCCAAACAAAAAATTTTCTATGGGTCCCACAAATTTTGGATGATGAGTGATGAAAACAAAATCATATCACTCATAACTCACTCATCCAAACAACACCTTAGGGTTCTTGGAAATTATTGTGAGTTTCTAATTTAACCTTCAAAGGGTTTGGTCTTTAGTCAGCACCACACTGTGCACTTTGTAGGCATCTCACTCTTTAGGTTTTTTGATGTCGCAAGTTCGAATAATTGATTTACTAATGATTTTGTTCATAGTTACATATTTTTGAATTCTTCAAAGGTTTTTTTTTTTTTTTTTTCTTCCAAAATACATACATGTATTATTTGATAGGGTATGACTTTTTTTATTTATTTATTTTTTAATTGAGAATATGATAGGATATAACTTGTTTTGTACTCTTGTATACTGACTGAGTAGACATTGGAGAGATACATTACCTTTTTAAAACATGCGTTACGTTTGTGTCACGTTTAAAACACAGAGCATTTAATGCGATCTAATCCTTATCGAATATACTTCGCATCTTTTACTTAAAATGCACCAAAATATCCAACTCCAAGAGAATGAGATGCTTCTTTAATTACATACTTTTTTTTTTTTTTCATTTTTGTAAACATGAAAATTTCTTTTTGAAAAAAAAAAAATTGCTGGGTTAAAGATTTTGGAAAGCAAAAAAGGCGGGATAAGGAGGGAAAACGAATGTAGATAATCACAAAAAGAACCCCACATCGCCCAAAATAAACATTTTTTTTAATATAAAAATAAAAAATAAAAAACAGTATATAAAAAAAAGGTAGAAAAAGAAAAACCTTGCAGCCTGAAAAGTAACATTGTCATTTGGTTGGCGTGGGGTTGTGGCTTTGGGTTTTGAGAGTTGAGAACTCCGTAAGTAAAAAACACACACAAACAAAACCAAATCCTTTGCAAAAACCCAAACACCAATCCATTCATAAAAACACGCATAAAACTTTTTGACAGTTCTTCTTTTTCCTAGTACCTTGTCTTAAATTGTATGTTTATGTTTGGTTATTTTGTTGCTTACAAAAGAAAATGAAAGGAGGAGGGAAGAAGAGGAACAATGGAGGAGTTGTAGGGTCTGAGCCAGCATTGGCTTCTCCAAATGATGCTGTTGTTGCTGCCAATGGTGGTGAGTCATTGGTGGCAGATTTGGGTGAAAAGGATCAGACCCAGAAAGCAAAAGAGGTTGGAGAACAAGAAAAAATACAACAACTGCAACAACAGCAACAACTTGAGGCTGAGGCTGAGGCTAAGGCTACTGAAGATGGTGCAGCAGCAGAAGAACAAGAGGATGAACAAGATGATGATGAAGAAGAAGATGGAGATGATGATGAAGATGAGGCTGCAACTGAGCGTCCAAAGCTCGACGAGGGCTTCTATGAAATCGAGGCCATTCGCCGCAAAAGGGTTCGGAAGGTAACAAAAACAAAAGGGTTTTGAGAAATATGTCAGATAAACCCAAATGCTTGTTAAAAATGTTAACTTTTTGAACTTTGTTTTGTGGTTATGTTGTTTTGATTGGTTTTTGGAGTTAATATAAATGATGGGTGTTTGTGTATTTCTTTTTTGTTTGTTTTGTTGGTGCTGGTGGATACTGAAATGTTGGGGGGGAAAATAGGGTCAGCTTCAGTATCTAATCAAATGGTGAGTCTCCCTCTAACCCCTTTTTATGATTGATTCTTACCTTGTGTTATTTTGTATGTTCGTTGGATGAAAAATCAAATAATTGTTGATTATGGATTATGGGAAAGTGTTGTTGTGTTTTTTTGTTGTTGTATGTTGAAGGCGTGGATGGCCGGAGGCGGCAAACACCTGGGAGCCGTTAGAGAATCTCCAGTCGTGCTCTGATGTAATTGATGCATTTGAAGATAGGTACTTTCTTCTCTTTTGTTTCCATGATTTATGCGTATTATCATTTGGTTACTGAGAAAATGAGAGCTGAAAGGAAAGCATTTGCAAACGTTTTTTGCCGGTTAATTCACCAAAGTAAAGTGCTTATTTTGTTTACTTCTAGGCTGTTGTTTGGTTGAGCTTTTTTTATATATTTGGTGAGTTACACACACGTCTAGTAGATTTTAAACCATGAACCCACCATCATTGGCAGTGAAGTTTATATATGAGAAGAAAGTTCCATATGAATCAGTGCTCATTGGTCAGTTGTATAGCTAAGCTTAGCAGGGTATATTTATTTACTTAACTAACAAACAGCGGGGAATCCGAAGCTTTAAATCTGTTTTGCTTTCTTTTTCCTCACTTTTCTTATCAATTGAAGGATGTCAGGTACAGTCTATCTATTGAACTTTTTGTATTTATGAATGTATAATTTTTTTCTTCTGCTTTTGAAGCTTGCGATCAGGAAAGCATCGGAAACGCAAGCGTAAGCATGGGACCCCGCATACTCAACCCAAGAAGAAGCAGCAGCGATCCACCTTTCCTGCTGATGTGACAGGTGTAGAAATAAACGTTGTTAATGAAACTGTGAAATCTATCCCTCCCAACAAATCAATCATAACTGATCTTTCTGCCTTCCCTCAATCTATGTATGAAGGAGATCGTAATGGGGATATCAAAGAAATTACCAAGCAAACTGGTGTTGAGAATGGTTGTGGGAATGTTTCTCAACAAAATGATAACAGCAAAGATGGAAATGAATATGATCCAAAGCTTAGTGAGCTTAAAACAATAATGTCTACCAATGAGGTCAACATGGATAAGCTTGCAATACATTTTGAAGAAGCCAAAGCTTCAGAGGGTGATGTGCCTGCGGATGGGGGCCTCAAGACTGACTGTATAGAACCAGCTCAGAGCAATCGCCGCATAGGAGCTAAGAGAAGGAAGTCTAGTTCTGTGAAGAGGTTTAAACAAGACTCTGGCTCACGTGAACCAGTTTCACAAAATGCAACAACCAGAAGTGGTGGCTCTTTTGGTAGAGTTCAACAACCATTTACTGGTAATCCTGGTTTCAGAGGGGAGAATTCAATTTGCAGGAATGGGACTGATAATTGCAAAGATGCATCTAATATCACCAGGATTATCAAGCCAATTGGCTATTCAGCTTCTGTGTCAAACAACATCCAGGATGTGTCGGTGACCTTTACTGCCATGAGGTTTGTAATCCAACTTCAATTTTAAATTCGCTGGACTGTTAAAAATAATTGTTTGTCATTTCTTTTTCTTTCTGCTCTTGCTAATGGGTAAAAATTGCGCCCCCCCTCCCCCCCATCTGCAACATATGCCATAAAAACTTATGGGTCTACAACAGGGTTCTGCATAGTCTGTGTGGTTTTTTTTTTTTAAATTTAATTTTAAATTATTATTTTTAACTACTTTAGCATTTGATTGAGCTTATCTTTAAATCCCCTTCTTTTATCTAATAGTAAATGTCATGCGGACAATTTGTAGAGGATTTAGGTGTAGTCATGGATTACTTTACACATTGCATCAAATCTTGTAGAATTAGATGTAGATCTATCTTCTTCTATATATGGATGGCTTATCAACGGCATACCTTGAAGTTTTTACTTTCTAGTTGCTCAAATACCTTGGATAACACAAATGCAGTGTCCAAAAATGTCAATTAATCAGGGACATGTTAATAATCATTTTCTTTTTCAATTTTTTGATATTATTTGAAATATTGTGTTCTCATCATAGGATTTATAATATGCTAGTAACAACTTGAATCAGAAACTGTTTCTATAAGGTTTTTGATGCGGTAAATTTTGATGCTTGCTAGATTTTTAATCTGGAGTTAGGTGAGTTGGAAAAATAAAAACTCCCTTTTGATGCTTGTTAGAATTTTTGTTGGAACCATGTTGGGCAAGGAAAAAAAACTACTTTGTTGGGTTGATTAGAAAGAAAAAAAAAAACTGCAAAGATTTACTATGTGGGATGCTTTGTGGCCAAGTATAATCAGGATTAGAGAAGAGTTTCAAGTCAAAGGCCTCTGCAGGGAACAAACTTAGTCGAAAAAAGTAGAAGTATAGACTTGAAATTAAACTTTTCTTAGGCAAGAGTTTGGGCACAATGGTTATGTATCTTAAAATTTAAAGATACAGGGAATGATGGTTAGAACCACGGACCAACACAGGGAACAAACTTATGCAAACTGGATATTGAGGAAGTTTATGACCGTGTTAAGTGGGCAACATTGTAGTCAAAGGTGAGATGGGCGCTTGCCTAGGCGCCTGGGCAAGGTGAGGCTCCACTAAGGTGCCTTTTTAGTGAGGTGCTCACCTTTAGAGCCTAGGCTTGTAAGGCGATGCCTTAAGCCATGAAAAAGGCGCTAACGCGAGAGCTTATTTTACTTTAATAATAATTTTAATTTTTTTTTAATAAAAGGTTGTTGTAATTGTAAAACTTATTATTAGATTATTAATTTAAAAAGACACGTTATAAAACCTATTGTTAGTCAAATTAATTTACAAAAGTCTGTTGTAAAACTTATTGTTAGATTAATTATTATTATTTTTTGATAAGTATTATTGTTAGATTAATTAATTTTATATTGAAGCTTGTTGTAAAACCTTTTTTTTTTTTTTTTTTTTTGGCGAGAAATAATGACAATATGTTGCTAATCCCGCTGCTTAAACCCTTTCCCTCCCTAGATCCCCAAGCACTTTGTGCATGGGGAGGTGCCAATTCAGCTATTGTTAGAATAACTAATGGAGCATAAACCATGTTAAACCTATTTTGAAATAATTTGATAGACCTAATTTCTTCATGCAACACATTGAAAAACACTTCATTATAATATTTCAATACACTGGGTACATATGATTTAAATTCTTTATGTATAATAAATATATTAAGAATTTGGTGCCTTGCTTTACTTGGGCTAGCGCCTTTTTGTTGCCTTGCTTTACTCGGGCTAGTACCTTTTTGTTGCCTCACACCTCGGGTGATACTTGGCCTTGGCGCCTTAAAGTCGCCTTTCGCCTTTGACTACGTTGGTGGGCAACTTTAATTTATCTTACGGAAATGATGGGGTTTGGTCAAAGATGGAGATGTTGGATTTGTACTTGCATTTCTACTGTTTGCTTAGTTTTAGTAAATGGTTGCCCTTTTAGTTTCTTCAGTAGTTTGAGGGGTCTAGGATAGGGTAAATTGTTCTCCCAAACAAAGTGGAGAGATATAGAGAAACTTTTTGTGCGGTGATTTGGGAGATGAGTTCAAATACCATTTGGTGGGTTGGGATACAGTTTGCACTTCCAATGCTAATGGTGGATTAGGTGTAAGGAGATAGGGACCTTTAATCAAGGGCTATTGGGGAATTCTTCTAAAAAAAAGTTCTATTGGGGAAATGGTATGGTGGTTTGGGATGGAAGATACACATTTATGGAGGCATATAATTGCTATTATGGGGAGGAATGGGGTGGATGAAATTTAAAATTGTGGCGTATGGAAAACTATTAGGGCGTGGTGGGAAAGACTTCTACATTATGTACACTTTGATGTAGGAGATGGCCGTTGAGTATGATTTTGGCTAGATAGCTGGTGTGGGGATCATGCTTTGAAGGTGTTGTTTCCTGACCTACAGCCAAGTTGGAATGCAAGATGCCAAAGAGATTTTCATGATTAGGAGTTGCATAACCACTGAAGATGGTCCTTTGGAATCTTGGATCATTGGCATGCATGGAGGGCTCACGGAGAGTATATGACTCAACAGTGGATTTCAAATAAGATACCCTATAGACAGTTATTGAGTGGTGCAGGCATAATTTGATCCTGTCTTAAAAAAAAGGAGGGGACATGTTTTGGGCATTTTGTGGTGCATATGAGTAGTCAAGGTTTCTGTGCTGTGGGAAACTACAGGAAAGGAATATTGTTGAGGGAAGTTGAAATTTTTTGATGATCAGGAATGCTGTAACCTTAGTGCACACAGCAATGATGGTAGACAATGTGCATGCTTATAAAAGTTGATTGATGGTGGGAAGAAAACTAAAATGATTGACGGCGTATGGTTTACTACATTGCTTCAGTCAAATGCAGGCTCAGGTTACATACAGTAGTTGACAAGTATATTAAGGTTGAAGTTTCAGATATTAAGCTGAAGAAATGGTCATAAGTTTCTAATTTTAGTCTTACAATATATTTATGGGGAACTTCTCTTGTGAGAATGAAAAATGTTATCTCATTAAATTGGGACTTTGGTGTCCTTGTTTCCAGGAGCCATGGCTGTAGAATCTTTTCATGCCTAAGTTGAGAGCAGGATATCAATAAGGTATCCCCTTCATTTAAAGATCAGCAACTAATGTCTTGTGTCTTTGAAGAAAGATTGAGACCCCTTAGACTCTGAATGCCATCCCCTAGAGCTGCTCCAGCCTAAGAATTGCTCCATGTGCACTTATGCATCTCTTCTCTAGATGGGGCTGAATGGGTCAGACGTCAGAGAAAATGTAGGACAAATTGAGGGAATTTCTGTCTTTTTGTGGTGGGTTTAGGGTTAGGAAAGAAGAAGAATTAGAGAGAAATTAGTGCTGTATAACAGTACCAGTGAACAGTAACTTTAGAAAGTGAAGACAAGGAAAAGAAAAAGAACAGAGGAGAAAGAGCCAACAAAGGCCAAGGTGCCTATTGTTCAAACCCAATAATTTTATTAATCAACACTCTCCTTTGAATACATTGAGCACCATATATATGGAGACTCCTTCTTGTACTAGTAGTAATAGAACTCCTAGTAGCATTAGGACTACTAGTTTGACTAGTGAAATAAAACCTAATAAATATTAACTTGGATCTGTAGAAAATAAACTTAAGGTACTTAGGATCCCCTAGAAGATTCTAAGACTCAATCAAATTACCAAAATACCCCTAATTCACAAGAATCGCAGAAATTACAGATTTGCCCCTGAATATAAAATTGACCATAACTAATAAAATGAAAACCTAAATTAAAAGATTTTTTTAATCCTAAAAGACTCTGACCATTAAATCACACGATTTTCACTTAATTGGACTTCACATGTGGACCCCATAAAATTATTCTTGAATAGGTGAATTTGCAAAACAAGAGCAAATTGTTCTTTCATGGTTGCATCAGAAAAACTAAGGGCATGTTTAATACACTCATAATGATTACTTAGGAATAGGAATAAGTATTGCAAGGAATATAAGAAGTTGTAACCCCCTTTGTAGTAGTTTTTTCTTTCAATGAAGTATTTTACTGATCAAAAAAAAAAAAAAAAAGAATTTGTAATGGAATTACTATTCCTATGCGTATGTTTTGGTGGTAAACATGAATAGAACCTTGAATCTGTAATTCACAATATGGTATAACATGATTTGATGATATAATGGAGTTATATTCCAATCAAATGTCCTAAAATACCCTTATATATTATATTTATACTCATTTTGGGTCTTGTTTATTGTGTATACTTTAATTAAAATCGTTGACCTTTGTTCAAAATTCCTGTCTCCATAACTGCTAAAAATAAAAACTGACAGCTTCTCCCCTTGATATTAAATTCTAATGAACGATAAATTTACATGCTTGAATAAAATGATGAAATATAAAAAAGCTCAACTTTTTTTTCTTTCTTTTCTTCTTTCTTTAAAGAAATAATACTTGTTTCATAAGTTAATACATAGCTATTTTTGAATTCCGTTGCTGTCTCCATCTTTGTGCATCTTGCATAATCAGTTTGGGCATGTCTTGCATATATAGGCTAGAATCTGATATTCCTGCTAGATCTTCATTGCTCTACTATTGAGAAGGGAAGCGGGAATTGTGCAAGTTGGTTAACAATTTGTTTATGTTATTGCACACGAATCAATTGACTGAATGAGTCCATTAGTGGTAATTTAATATTGACTTATTTCCAACGTATATTCCAGATGTACTCTTGAGATTTTAGAGTTTGTTTAACCTGTAATTTACTCTCTCTCTCTCTCATGCACCCCCACACAATCAATTTGAGACTAGGAAATGATCAATTCGAGTCCAGGTGGGATTTTCCTGATTATAGGTTCTGGAATAGGTCATCAAACCTAATTAATTGCAGCCAGGTGGAATAAAGATGCATTTGATGCTTGATGTAAGCATTGAGTAATTCATTACACATGCATATGCTCAGGGTAATGGGTTCTGGATATACTTTTCAAATTTCTCCTACCATTTTGTCGAGACTAGGAAATGATCAATTTGAGACCAGGAGGAATTTTCCTGATTATTTGACCAGATAAAATTTCCACCCCCAAAGGAAGGTCAATTAGATATGTCTCATCTATGAATTCTAAAAATTCGTCCATTTCTGGAGTAGGTCTTTCTACTCCTGTCCTTTCACTAGGAAGATGAGCAAACAACATTTATTCCCTAGCAACGCAACACAGAGCATTCTATCACCTATGACCTATGACCTATGCCCCTTAGCTCCTTGATTTAGCCATGGAAGATTAATTTGTTAATACTTTGCAAATTTGCGTATTCATGACATTTGAAGGGGCCCATGTATGAAGTCCAATTAAAGTAATAGCCGTGTGGTTTTGAAGGTCTAGTTATGTGTGTTCCAGGGTCAAAACAACTTTTTATCTGGCTTTATATTTAGCAAGTTTTGGTCAATTTTGCATTCATAGGCTAAACTGTAATTTCTACAATTTCTTCGAATTAAGGGTCTTTTGGCTTTAGTTGAATCTAGAATTTTCTAGGAGTTTTAAGCATTTTAGGTTTTATTTTCTTTGTCCTGGTTAGTCTTTTATTAGGTTTTTAGTTCACTGATCAAACTAAAGAGTCCTAATGCTAGTACAAGAAAGAGTCCTTATATATATAGATGGAATTTTTTCTTTTTGATAAAATATATAGATGGAATTTATTAATAAAAATATTGAGTGTTTTGAGCATTTAGGCATGTTGGCCTTTGTGTGTTCTTTTCTTCCATTCGTTCTTACGATACTGTTCGCATCCCCTGAAAGCCATAAAGTTCCTACCTTTTCTTTCTTCTCTACAACCCCAAATCAATTTATTTCTTTTTATCTATCAAAATCCCCAAAACCTCACATGCTTCCTTTTATTGAATAGCCATCAAATAACTCACCAAACCACCTTTTAATTCGTAAAACAACACCCTAACCCTTTCTCCAACAATTATAAACTCTAGTTCCACAAAGCTTCATAAATTCTTAACCCACCACAAGCACAAAGGACAAATTCTGCCACCCCCATAAATAGACCTCATCCTATTATGATTCGGCCCATAAAACCCTTGTGAACACCTATTGAAAGCCATCTTCAACATAGCAAAACAAGATTGAAATGGTGAAGGTACCTGACCAGCTATCACTTTTTTCAACCACTCTTTCATCCTACATCAACAGTAGCCCTCTGAATGCCCACCACTCAGAGCCTCCCATTCCACAAAAGGATCACCCCACAAGCTTCTAATGACCCAATCAATCAAATCTACAATCTTTGTTTTGTGGAGGCACATAATATCATCTCTCTACTCTAAAGACAATGCCTGATAACTTCCCTCTTCATTGGGTCATTTAGGCAAATGATATTCCAATAGATTAACTTCATTAATGATCAGTAGGGCCACAGATTTCCTTCAATATGCTCTTCTATTAATCCTGGACCTCCCAGCATCATAACTGATTGAAGTTTCTAGATTTCTAGAAAAAAAACCCCACCCTACAGTCCCAAAGCGCCTCACCATCTCTCACGCTTAAAGGAATTTACTAACAGATGAAGTCTTGATTGCATTGGCTCTTGCTGGTTCCCGGTCTCCCGAGCACTCCGATCTACTATTGATTTTTAAGAAAAGGTTCAATGCTTCGATTTCAAAGCCCTCAATTTGAACAACCATGTTTACACCTTGAATTGGATTGCACACCTATTTTTAGATGTCCAGATTGCCAGGGTCTCCCATGCAATCAAAGTGATTTTCCGCACCTACTCTTGGGTCTAATTTAGTAAGTGGCTCTAAATTCAGGTGGCTACTGGGGCTTGTATTCTCGTAGTCTCCCCCAACCAATGAGTCTGTCGCAGGCAACAGTGCTAACTGTTTATCCTCGGCCTCCTCTTCAGATAAAAATGGGCTACATCTTTGAAAAGAAAAGCCTTTGGATATTTAGATTATTAGTTGTAAAGAAAATTTCTTATCAAAAAAAATTTATTAAAAGATTAAAACTGGGAGAATGAAACAGGTTTTGTGATTGATGCTTAATAATATGGACCATTATATTGTTTACCGATATATGCTCAAAAGGGTTCTCTTTGTAGGTCACTAGACTTCTCAGTTGAATTTTTCTTCACTAGGACAATTGGTTTGGCTCAAATTTAAGGCTGGTTGAAGCTGGTTATTCATTTGAACTTTGCAAAATCACAGCGACTGTAATATGCAGGATTTTGGTTTTGGTAGAATTAATAAATAGTCTTGGTGAATTCTGATCATGTAGCATGCCTCTGAAGCTTTGTATTTTCTTCTCTTAATAAAGAAATCTAGAAGTATTTAAGCTCCTTTGTTGAACTCAAATTGGTTTGTTCGTATGGATTCATGTTTCTCTGTAACATTTCTTCATCGCCTGATTATTATGTGGTTGCTTTGATAAAGGTCTGATGGAACAGAAGTGATGGTAGATAACAAGTTTCTCAAGGCTAACAATCCACTTCTGGTAACTCTCATTCCATGTTGTGATTATATTCTTCCTTATCAACATTGCATTTAATTAATGAATGTCATTACTAGTCTGCCGTCACTATTGCTCTTATGTATACTATTTTCTCTTTCCAGTTGATCAACTTTTATGAGCAACATCTGCGGTACAGTCCTACATCATCCTTGGACAGAGGTATAGATGGAGAGTGAGTTTAACCAGATCTGCAGCACCTTTGCAGTTAGCTGTATACAGTGATGTACTTTTGTAGTTGCAGGAGATAGTGCAGGATAACAAATGCAGTCTTTGGTAATAATAGTGTAAAACTTAGTTATATACTAGCAGCCTCTCTGTATCTCTTTTTGATTACATGTGTATGATCTGGATAGTTAACATGAAGATGATTAGATAATCAAGTTTACTTTTGACATTCTGTATTTTGTGATTAAAAATACACATCGATGAGAGAGGTTGCCAGGGGTCGTCTGAGTGGTGGTTGAGGTTGCAGTTGGGTTGGGGGTGAGGGAGAGAGAGGGGTTGGGTTGTGAGGCAAAATCTTATGATCAAACTGAATATTTTCAGGTTGACACCAAACACCTAAAATTGGAGAAAATTTTTAGTTTGAAACAAACACAACCTAAGTCATTTCTATTTGGTGACTCTGCTTCTGCTTCTGCTTCTGCTCTGTTCGATCTCTATTCCTTGTATATATGTTATTTGTTAATGTGTAAATGGTATTTGTGTGCATGTATGTATGGAATTGCTAACAAAAATTTGTAAGAAATGAAGTACTCAGAATTAAAGAAAAAGGTGTTCTACGACAGACTTAACTACCATGCTGTCAAGGTGTTCCTTCTCTCTATGGATCAGGAAAAAAGAAAAAGAAAAATTAGAAACAAATTTTGCCATAATTATGTAGTCAATTGTGAGTGTTGGAGAAAAATTGGTGGATATTTGGGAAAGTTTTGTTTATTACTCAACTATCTCATTAGGTTCTAACAATAGTGGGGCTAGAGCGACGTTAACAAGACGCTTTGCCTTTAAATTCTCTGAATATAATATGATATATGCTTTTTCCTTACAGTGTGAGGGGATTTGACCTTGAAATCTGAACTCTACTGAAGAGGATAGATGTTAATTGGTCATATGGGTGTCACTTGATCATACTTAATGTTGAATTAATCTTTGAATACTATCAGTATTAGAGATACAAGCTTTCTAAGAGTTTATTTATTTATTCTGATAATTTGATAGTTGGGTGGGTAAAGATTTGAACTTTAGATGTTTTTATTCAAAACACCTCACAGGAGGTGTTAATTAAATTACAAAACTTTTGCCAGAGAATCAAACTTCTTGAAAGCATTTAAAAATAGTTTTCCTTTTCCATCCGACTATTATGCTTGTCATCTAGTAAATATACAGTTATGAGGAAAACAAATTCTTCTAAAGATGTGTCAATTGAATTATAAAACTCTTGCAAGAAAATCAAACTTTTTGAAAACATTTAAACCTTTTTCATTGGACCTTTATTCTTGTCTAGTAAATTCAAAGTTACGAGGAAAACAAATTCTTCTAAGCAAATGGTTCCCAACATTCCTTTCTTCATCGAAAATAACTTAAAGTAAATTAAAAGTTATAAGGTAAAAAGGAAAAAATAATCATCTAATCCTAACATTCCTTTCTTCATGGAAAGTAACTCTATCTTATATAGGGTTTCCATTGTTTCAATGTATAATATTTTCCTCATAGATGTGTTTGATAACATATATATTTAGGAAACATGATTTATTTATTTATTTATATTTATTGTTTAGTGGGAACCTTCAAAATTTTCTAATGTTTGGTTGTGAAAATTTCAATGTCTTTATCTCAAGTGAAAATTTCAACCCAATCAACACAAACACACCTAATTTTTTATGAGTTAATAATTTCCGTCTCAATTCATCTTAGACAAAATAAGCCTGTTCCGGTTAGCCTCTAAACTAAGCCCTAAGCAATTATTATACAATATAAATACTTATTTGTGGAGAAAATTATAGATACTGATGTAGAGACGTTGGCATAGCTCAACTAATCATACACTAACCAAATAAAAGAATCAAGATTTTGTCTAGAAGTCATCTCCACCTGCAACTACCCAAATTCTTTTTGTATCTTATCCATGGAATTACATCATGTCACACTTTTTTAACCCTCAAGATGGTTGTGCATGCGCACCTACTAGAAAAATCATAGAGCTAGTTAGAGAGCAATGGGGGAGAAAGGGCCATCTCCATTGGTACCTTGTCTTGTGGTTGCAGCCTTAGGATGGTTCATCTGTGGACCAACCATAGCAGACCTTCTGGAAAGTCTGGTTTCTGTATTGAGGATTGGAGAAGAAATAGAAGGCAGGGTGGCCTTCTCTGTTTTGATGCTGATGCTTCTTTTTCTTTTAGCGTTTGTATACTTGCTCTCCTCATATTTTCCCACTCTTGGTATGTCATCTTTTGCTAGTACTCAACAAGCCAGTGGCTCTGATTCTGATGGCATTGGTTTTGGGTTTGGAACATTACTTTTGTTTGTGCTTTTCTGTATTTTGTATAATCTGTTCTGAGCTCTTACCATGCTTGTATTGCCCATCTGTACAAAGAAAGAAAAAGAAAAAGGCTATGCAATTACACAGGTTGTGCGGACCATTAACTGCATGCTTCCCAATTTTTGCATTTTTCCGTTACTTCTTGAAGTTGATGGCATGCTATATCAGATATCCCAAGTGTGCATGCGTGCACCGGTCACTGGTGAGAGTGCAATGATTATTTTTCACTAATATTTATTTTACAAAAGCTCAAAAAAATATAAATAATCATTTTATTGTATTGCATAGTGGGGCATTAAATCACAAAAAAAAAAAAAAGTTTCCATTTCATAATAAAGATTTATTGGTAAATTGCATTGACCTCGACTAAGGTTTTTTTTTATTATACTCATATCTCCTCTAGTTTGAAATAAGACAGTCACATCTCTTAAAATGCAAACCATTTACATTAAATTCCTTCAGATGATTGAAAAAATGCTTTAAAAAAATCTTGAATTAACTATCCCACACTCTATTTAAGCTGTCATCCACAACCCATAGGTAATTAGGGATTTGTTTTTGTTTTTGTTTTTGTTTTTGTTTTTTTGTTTTTTTTTTCAGCCATCCAAGAGAGGTTAGTGTAAATATAAGGGAGTAAGTGTATTATTTCAAATTAGAGGGGAGAGGAGGTAAGTGTGATAGCAAAAAATCTTAGAGGAGGCTAGTGCAATTTTCCCAAAGTTTTACCCATTCATGTAGCTATATCAAATCATTTAAAATTTCTTGTTTTTGCATATTTCAATCATCAGGCTTACCTATATGTATAACTTGACGTAGCTTGTGAGAGTTTTGAGGTCTAATAGTAATGGCAATTTGCAATTTAAGGGTTGTTATAGAATATTTCAAGAGTATACTCTCTTCCTCTGACATAGGGGTGGACCCCACTTAAGGAGTATGTAATAATTTTACGCAATTTAGAATAGTTTATTTTTGAACTTTAATATAATTCTTATTTCCTGTTTAAATTTCCTAAGATAGCTGAGCTTTAGCGAAAACAAGAAATACTGGAAAGTACAAATAAGCACTTATGGAGAAACGAAGCGAGGAATATAACTTCAATCCAGAAAGACCACAAATAAAAGCAAGTTGCAACACTGCAACAAGAGGGAAAGCTTACACATAATTAGCTTGATTATCTTTCTAAAAAAAAAAGAAAAAAAAGAAGCAAGATTAGGTACAAAGGATAATAAACTAATATTAAATGGCGGCAAAGTTTATCCAACTTTGAAAGTAACAATTATAATGAATAACTAAGAAACAGTTCCTAAATCAGTAAAAGGGATGGCAAACTCAATACAAACCCATTTACCCACTCAAACTTAAATATTAATTGGATTAAATGGGTATTAACCCTATTAACATAGGTATTAATTGGCTTTTGACTAGGTACCCAATTTAGATTTAACTATCATTTACCCAAATCACTCAATTCTAAAATCCCCAAAACCACTAAAAAGACCAAAATATCCTTGGCACCACAAAAAAAAAAAAAAATCAAAATACACCTCAAATGATCAAATATACCTAGAAACTTCTAAATGACTAAAATACTCCCAAAATTTCTAAAATGATAAAAAATACCTAAAAACCTCTAAAACAAACAAAATACCTATGAAACATTTAAAATGACCAAAATACACCTGAAAATCTCTAAAATGACCAAAAATACCTATTACATTTGAAATGACCAAAATACCTCCAAAATCTCTAAAATGACCAAAATACACCTGAGATATCTAGAATGACAAATAAAAATTCCCAAAAATCTCTAAAATGAGCCAAGATACCTAGAAACCTCTAAAATGACCATAATACCTTCGAAACCTCTAAAATGACCAAAATACCCTTAAATCTTTAAAATGAGCCAAAATACTTAAAAATATCTAAAATGACCAAAATTCCCTCGAAACGTCTAAAATGACCAAAAATATTTTGAAATCTCTAAAATTACCAAAATACCCTCAAAACTTCCAAAACGACCAAAATACCCTAAAACCTCTAAAACAACCAAAAATACCTTGAAACCTCCAAAAGGATAAAAAATACACTAAAACCTTCAAAATGACCAAAATAACCTCATACCTCTAAAATGACCAAAGTACCCCTGAAATATCTAAAAACACAAAAATAACCTCGAAACCTTTAAAATGACCAAAATCATTTTTTTTATATGCATTGTTTTGAACCTTTTGAAACTGCACATTTTTTTTTGAGGTTTGTGTCTATGGTTTATTTCCATTGAACCAATACTCTCCTCTCCCCTTTGAACTAATGTTTTGGTTCATTGTGTTTGTGCATGAGAATGAGAATTTGAAGAATAAAGTGCTAATAGGTGACTCCGTTCCTCTCATCATCTTTATTTTTATTTTTTATTTTAAAATTTTAAATATTTTTAAAATTATATATTTTTTATGTGCATATTTTCATGATAGATATGTAGTAAATATTATACTCACATGCTAGTTATACATATTTAATTTATTTTTCATGTGCTACTTACATATGTATTTCACATGTCTTGATTGTATATTCACTTTACAATAATACTCACATGATATGTTATATGTAAATAAAATACTCACACAATTTTTATATATATATATATTTATATATATTGTACAAAATATTTTAAAAAAATCAAATGCCAAGTATTTAATTTGTTTTCCCTAAAATGTTAACGTTTGAATTAAATTAAATTAAGGTATTATCTTTTGGATAGGCGGTGTAAGGAGATGCCTAATATCTTCCCACCCGTTACCAAATTTCTAAGTCTAAGAATCTTTGGTTCGAATATGTTGGTTTGCCTTAATTAATTTAAAGACCCTTGAATTGGTTTTGAGTTAACTACTCGTAGACCCATGTGATGCATGAGAATATATAAATATTATGTAATGAGATGTAATATATTAAAAGCAACAATTACTTTAAGTATTTTTTTTAATCTTTACAAATATATAAGTCTATTATTTTTGGTGTGTTTCATTAATATTTTTTAAGGTGAACCATATTCTTCTAACTTTTGTTATAGTCGGTTGTATTTGCCTAATATATAACTATACATTATAAGTTTCAAATTTACTATTCAAATTTCTCATCCCTTAACTCTTAGGAATAAGGAGAGTATCATGATAATCAAAACTTATCACAAAACTATAATGCTATCTTAAACCTAATTAAAATGAAACCATAAGAATAAAAGATAGACTTTATAATGATTTGCAACTCAAACAATTGGTAGGCATATTCGAATTCGTAGCCATGTAGATTTTATTTTTATATAAACTCAAATTCCTATTTCCAAAAAAAAAAAGAAAACTAAGTATTAACCCAAACCAAAATTCAACTAAAGCTATTAGAGGGATTAATTTGTGATGCGAAATTTAAAAAATGCAATACCAAAACACATATAAAAAAAAAATCAACCTAATTAGAGTTATAAGAAAGAAAAAAAATCCACCGAGAGAGAGAGAGAGAGAGAGAGAGAGAGAGAGAGAGAGAGAGAGAGAGAGAGAGAGAGAGAGAGAGAGAGAGTACTTACAGTTTTTTTGTGAAAAAAAAAATATGGATTGAATAGAAGAAATGATATCAAATTTATACAAAATAAGATGGGGAGAAGAAAAATCAAAATAAAAGAAAAAGGAAAGGAGGAAAGAAGTTTAATGGTAAAGTAAAGAGTAATTGGGAGATAAAGAAGTAATGAGGGAGGAGAAAAGTTTGAGGAAGTGTAACAGTAGATGTGGACTAATAGAGATAAGATGAGGGATTTTTTTTTTTTTAAATAGGGAGAAGAAAAGTTCAAAAAGAGGTTGAAAATAAGTCAATAATGTGGCACAATGATAGAGTGAAAAATTTATTGCATATATATATTATAAAAAGGATGGAAAAAAAATAATGACATAGCTGCTAATGTAGCTTAACAGAAGCGTAGCAATAATAAATGCTACGCTACAACTTTTAGATATATAGGTGACCAATTACACCTTAAATTAATGGTTGGTGGCGATAAGAAAAGAGACTTACATACACCTCACCCTAGAAATACAATATTAAAACACTAAATATAAAATTTAATACAGACAATTTCAAACCAGCAATGCAATCTTCTTTATTTATTTATTTTGAATGAGCTAGATTTTATTCAACAAAAACAACATTACAAACCAGCTGCAAATTATACTGTCATCAAAACAAAACCAAACTAAGTAACTAACTACATTCAGCCAGCTGTAGAACAAGAAGATAAAAAAAGCAGCACCTAACTCGAATAAAAAACTGAAGGAATTCTGCAATGGCTACACATAATCCTATTTTGGATAGAATTCCTTATATGCACAAGAATGACCTGTATCTGACGTCCTGCATAACAACTGGAACAATATCAGCATATAATCCTTTATAATTCCTTCAAAGTTGCAGTTGCTTAATTTTTTCATCATGAATAGCTTAATGTTTGATGTGTATAACTTCGTTCAGAACTCTATGTTATGCTGGGCCTGCACTATGATATGCTCCTAGCAGATGATTATTTTGGCTCCAGCATCTTCACTTTTGAATTTTTTCCTGCAAACATTTTGAAGTGACCTCCCTTTCAACATGAATCTCTCTCTCTCTCTCTCTCTCTCTCTCTCTCACATACATACATAAGCACAAAATTATATATCCAACTTGGTCTGATGTCAGTAATACAGATTATTGTAAATTTACCCTTTTGGCTTTAGCATTAATCGAAGTGAATTAATTTGGTTGTTCTTCAGCCTGGCCTATATTATTCATGTTGATTCCTGCAACAAATGAAAGTTGTCACTAATCTATTAATGAAGCATTCTTGTTAATATCAAAAAAAAAAAACCCTCTGACATCCTCTTTGTTTTTTTACTTGTACATTGATTTTCACTGAAGCTGCAGGTTCACATTAAAAGAAACTAGTAGAAGTTCATATGAATAGTCAGAAGAGTTCATGATTTGCATACAAGAATTTTTGAGTTGATGAAATAGTAATTACTAAAACAGAAAATTCTAACCTCCATTGCATGTCAAGTTCTCAAACTGTTTGTTGTAGTCCGACCACTTTTCTTCAATCTCCCTCTTTATCCTCTCAGCTTCCTTCTTCTCCTCCTCTGCATTAGCTGCCGCATCCCACTTTTCCTTCAGCTTCTTTCCATCAGAATAGATTGTTTTCTTTTCTTGCTTTGCTTTTTCCTTTTGTTTTGTCAAAGAATCTATTTTTTGTTTTAGCTCATTTATCTGTCCTTCAGCTCCAGAGATACTCCTTCCAACTTTGTCGTGCATGTGCTCATTGATCTGTGTTTCAGCCTCAATAATACTCCTTTGAATTGTTGCCTCAACTGAATTGAGTTTCAAGAACTTTTGTTTATTCTCATCTAGTTGAGATGCTATCTCAGCCATAGGCTTGATCAGATTGGTGCACCTTTGGATGGTGTCACTGGCTTGGTAGAAACGGATTTTCAGAACTGTGAAGTCCTTTGAGATTTGAAGCAAATAGGTCTTTCATTTTAACCGAGATGCCATCATTTTCATCTATGTAACACAAGAATTCTAATGCTGAATTCAAAGAAATGGAACAACCAGGATGACATGCAGAAGAGAAGTCGGTTGCTAATACATTTTTTACCATGTCCAAAGCCTTGTCTATGTTGAATTGACCTGGCCTGGTTTTCTGGGACTGGACATTTGTAATGAAACTGTTGGATGCAGACTGAGAATCCGCTCCCAAGGAAGTGTAAAAGGACTTCATATCATCGTCCTCACTGTCAATAGACTCAGTAGAACCCTCTTCATGCCTAATCCTGTCCATAGACTCAGAAGAACCCCGACCTGATGCTTGTCTGGTGAATTCATTGGAGGAATCCTTCATAATAGATACAATACAATGAGAACTGACTGTTAGTAGCAAAAGGGATTTTAAGATGTAAACTTTGTGGAGCTTGATTAGCCTTGAGTTACTGAAAAAGATAGTTTGAACCCGGTCTCTTCCCATTCTGCTTTTGGTTCATTTAGTACCTCATCAACAGCTTCGTCTTCGTCTGCATCAATATGATCACTCCAATAGACCTCTGTGGCAATGGCCCCTATAAAAAATGTGAATCAATACTGACTTGACCAAGATCATTATTTACAAAATGAGACCTGTTCCCTATACCAATTTTTTTCAAGTGAACACCTCCAAGAGAAGGTAACCAATTTATGAAACAGGGTGGAACAAGGTAAACGGATACAAGAAGATGTAACATATAGGTAATTAGATGTGGCGTGTGGTATTCTCTCTCTCTCTCTCTCTTAATTGAGTGAAGTTTACCCTACTGAAGGGTTGGGAGAGAGATTTGAACCAGTAACCTTCATTTCATGGTATGTGATCTGCAGTCAATTATGCTACCCCTTAGGATTAAGGAATATCAAATTAACTTGTTAGAAACATTTAATTCTATCAATCAGGTTAAAATTTTTCAGTCAAAGAAGTTTTATTTATGGTGCAAAAAGTTGGACAACGAAGAGTTGGTTCTTTCTCAGCAGTTGTAACACATCATTAAACAACACAACAGTATTGTGAAGCAAGCCATGTTTTTAAGGATGGAACAAGATACATGAGAGAGAACCATATTATGTTGTGGTTAGCTCATAAGGTGGAGTTGAATAAAAGAGAGAGTTTTGCCTTTTACCTTTGTGACTTTGCTTTAAGCGAGATGAATTTGGTTGTTTTTTATTTGGTTGTGCATCAATTATTTCTATCCCTGAAACAAAATTAAATATACTAATAACTATAAGGAGCACTTACAATGAAAACATAAATTTAGAGATTCACAGATATATATATATATATATATTTGTTTCTTCAATTGTGATTTAAACTGCACTGCAATTTATCATATGGAGAAACTGATAGAAAAATCCATCATTAATACTAAAAACTGTTACTATAGCATGTTTGCATGTGAGGGAGAACAGAAAAAGGAAAAAAGAAGCAGCGAAACAATGCTACAAGTGAATAAAGCAAAAATTAACTTGAATGTGTGGAAGTGAAGAGGTTGCAGCTTGAGCCTTTAAATCTTGGTTTCATGCAGGGAGCAGCTCATGATTCCATGTCATATATAATGGAAAATTTTCTGTAGAAATAAATTACTAATATTTTAAGTTTGCCAGGTCTAAAGAAACATAAATTGCATCCAAACACATTAAAAAGAGTAAGCTTCATATATAAAATGTTAAATATTTCAAGGACTTGGCATATTTGAATTTATGAGAGTTGATGTTCTAGCTTATTTTGTGTTAAATAGTTGACATTTTATGATACTATTAGTCAGTAAAACAATGTATGGTATATAGAGTACTAACCTCCAGGGAGTGGAAGAAGACGATAGCAAGCTGGTTCTGATGGTTTCTTCTAGGGCAAAGCTGATGTTGAAGAATCTTTAGGGAAATCAATCTCCAGGTCAGGAATGTGCATAACCTTTGGCCTATCTGGACCTCCTCCGCTTCCTCCCTCCTTTTGACATCGCTTTGTCAATAGTGGACACTTTTGTATTTGCAAATGTTGAAGCGAGCTGGGAAGCCGATCCTCAGGCAAGGACTGGAGCATAGGGCAGTCCTCAATGTAAAGGTCCTTGAGTGAATGGAGGTTTTTCAGTATCCCCTTGGAGCCTAGATGCTGCAGAAAGGGTCATGAGCCAATACTCAAACACTCCAGCGTAGCAGGTAGCTCCTCAGTTAATGTCACAAGCATTGGACAGTTTCGGATGGAAAGTAGTGTGAGAGATATCAAAGTTAGCAGAGACCCTTCTTTGCTCTCGGACAAAGACATCAAATCTTTGCAATCATGAATGTACAACACCTTGAGGCCAGGAAGTTGGGGCCATTTTGGAAGTAAGATGAGGTTTGAGATGCCGGATATAACCAGTGAGCATAGAGAGCTGGTATTTGGTATTGCCCTCACTAAGGTTCCATCACGACAGGCATATAGTGCTAAATGCCGAAGACGTTGGGCAAAATGTTGTTCTGGGAGAGCAACTAACAACTCACACCCGCTGATCTCCAACTTTTCTGGATCAAAGTATTTTGGCAGTGCCTTCAGCTTAGGGCAGCTTATAACATTCAGTTCCAACAAATTTTCGAAGGACCATTGTTCCCCACTTGACCATTGGCCTTGATCATCTATAGCCTCCCAAGTAATCCATGTTCCATGCCAATCCTCCAGAATAGGATTGTCAATAAGCTTTAGAGTCTTCAAACTTAGAACCACTGGAAGCGCCCTTAAGGATTTGCACCTTTTGATCTTCAGGAAACTCAACATAGGAAAGACGTTGGGCAGCTCCCTTAGCTTGGGGCAGTTGCTAAACTTTAGCCACTCGAGGGAAGGGCATTCAACGTCAGGCCATTTCTCCAACTCCAGCATACCTTTGATGTAGAGCACTTCAAGATTGGGTAGCTCACCTAGAGTGAGAGTTCTGCATTTTGTGCAATCATTCAAGGTAACTCTGACCAAATTTTGGAGCTGCCCTTCTCTCATCCAAGCTGGAAATTCATTGCCCCTGTAATGACATATTTGGAGCTCTTTGAGGTTTAAGTGAGGTTGTAGGTCTTCAAGGAAACTCTTTTCAGTTGCTTCATCATGTGTATTGACAATCCTGTCACTCCATTCAAACACCAACTTCTGAAGGTATTTCTTCTGGTTCAACTTAGCCTCTCCTGCATTAACTGCATTTTCTAGCTTTGAGATATGCAATGTTCCTGAAAGATATGTCATGTTCTTTAGTTCTTCAATTCTATATCCAGTCTTGTGGCTGACCTGAAACACATGCCAATCATGCAGAGAGGTTATGTCCCCCACGTTTGGTGGCAGGATGGAGAACTTGACCCAGAATAAATCATCAAGCTCCAAATGTCGCAAATTAACCAACTTCCTTAGGTCCTTGGGCAATTCGAAAAGATAAGGGCACCCCAACAGTTTCAATGTTTCCAAATAGTAGAGTTTGCAAATTGAGTTGGGGAGAACTTTGATTTCTGTTCTAGAGAGGTCAAGGTAGCGTAGCAACTTCAACTTTTCAATTGAGCTAGGCAATTCCAAGATTGCACTTGAACTAAGATCCAAGGTCCGTATGCATTCCATTGTACGAAATACTTTGTCCAGGGCCTGACCAAAGTTTTTCAAGTGGTGACTAGGAAATAGAAGTGACCGCAACTTTGTAGCCTTCTCAACAATCTTCAACATAGGCTGCTCAACATCATTACCAACCAAGCTCATATGACGATGTTGTTCACAGAAATTGTATGGCTCATTATCATTAATTAGACAACAACTGGGGCTTGAAATTGATAGTGCCAAGTCATGGATAAGATCATGCATGTTGAATATCTCCTTGTTGTCAATGACTGAAACTTGAAAGAAGGACCTTACAAAGAGCTCATCAAAATATTTGATTCCAGTCTCCTCTTCCTTCTCGTTCTTGAGCTTGTATAAACCTTTGCGCAAGCCAGAGCTTGACCAACTCTTCCTTGTGGAAAATGTATGCCTTAGGAAATAAGGAGCAGTAAGAAAAACAGCGCTTTAGATGAGAAGGTAGATGGTCATAGCTCAATTTCAGAATAGCCAAAATTTTGGGCTTGTCATATCCGGAGTTCTCTTCCTCTATCTCCCATATTTCACTGCTTTGAATTTTCCTCCACTTGTTTACATCATCAGCGCAACCACGTAAGAGACCTCCGATTGCCTTGACTGCCAATGGGAGACCTTTGCACTTTCTGACGATTTCTCTACCAATGTCTTCCAAGACTTCCTGCCTTTGGCTGGACAAACTGACACCCTGAAATGCAGTTTTTGCAAACAAAGACCAGCATTCCTCTTCGGGCAAATACCCCAAAAGATGGGGAGGCTGTGTACCCATGATATCCTTAACCTTGGTAATCCGACTGGTGACCAAGACTCTGCTTCCCTTTGCCCCTTGTTTCAAGAGATCCTTTAGGGGCTCCCATTTTAGGTAATCCTCAGTCCAGACATCATCTAGAACAAGTAAGAAACATTGTCCAACCATGTATTCTAGAAGCCGGGATTGTAGGTCGCTTGTGGAGCTGTCATCCAATTTCATCTTAGAATGAAATTGTATCATTTCTTTGAGAATCCTGGTCAGATCAAATTGGACTGTGACGCAGACCCACATTTTGGCTTCAAAATGCTCATTTACCCTTTCGTCATTGAAGAGAAGTTGAGCAAGAGTTGTTTTTCCCAAGCCCCCCATCCCTATGATGGGAATCACAGAAACGTCTCCTTCTTTATCGAATTCATTCGATAGCAGCATATGCATTATCCTTTCTTTATCATCCTCCCTGCCAACTACGCCTGACTTGTCCACAAAATAGCCTGTGTAATTTGGGCTCACAATATCACCGCCATTAACTTTGATGTTGAGATGGAAAGCTTCTTTTTCTTTGGCAATCCTATCGAATCTTTCTAAATTTTTTTTGATTTTATGCGCTGCATCCCTTTTATAGGATGTTCTGCTTATACTCAGAGTAGTCGGGAATTTATGTTCCTTCTGCCTTTGTTTCCAAAGATAGGCTTCTGTAGTAAAAGCATCCAATATGTCTTCAGCATCAGAAGCTGCATCCTGGAGCTTTCTGAGCCAATCTTTCAGATGTGGCTCATTCACTTGCTTGTTCTCAGCATCTTCAACCACACTTTGAATACTAGTGAGCTTACTTTCCAGGTCCTTTATAACTTTCTTGATTCCATGGACCCTAGAAAACTCCTCCCGGATCGACTTGGTAGTACTCTTAAGGATGATATCCACAACTGGTTTTATTACATATGAAGTTGGGTCTGCCATATATGGTTTGTTGATGGCCTGAAAGACTTAAGAAGATTGAAAATATTTCTATTGGGTCAGTCTCCGGATTGATTAAAGGATAGGCTTTTGTTGTGTAAGTGAACCAAATAATCAAAGGATGAATATCTATACTATTATGAATGTATAGTGTCTCTAGAAGATTGACAAAATGGAAGAAAGACAAGGAAATGAAACAAAAAATTAATGAACTTTCGATTCTCAAAAAAAGAAAAAAGAAAAAAAAAAGAACTTTCTTGTGAAATTTCCATGTCCCTGAAGAAAAGTATCTAACACGTTTACTTACAAACCAAGTTACACGCTAGCTATTCATATCATAGTAGAATTAAAACCAGGGACAACCACTTGAAAAGTAAAAGTATAGAAGAGTGGATGAATAAGACCTGGGTTTGCTTTACACATTCATTTAACAAAGGGAATGGTTACTCATACTGGTGAGAAAGAAATAGAAACATTTGTGGTTCCAACTTCCATACATAATTAATGCGGTGAGAAAGAAATAGAAAAATTTGTGGTTCCTACTTCCATGCATTATTAATGTCTGTAAAGTCAAGTGAGCGCAACCGGCACTTTTTTGTGTTTCAAAAAAATCCTAGTTCAAGTACTCATTTCCATTGTAATTATCAAATTATATTAAAAGGAAAAAAAATTACAAAAAATGTTACGAAAAATCTAGAGACACACTCTTGCACATGCTTTGCCACAACTTATCAAGTCATGATTAAATTAATTTCCACAAATAGCAGTGGTAGTCCCACGTATAAGTTAGGTGTTGTAATCTAATCATACGTTAACAAATGTGATTGTGTCCATAGAACTCTGGTGACTCGGGCCAAACTTGACCAGACTTTTCAACTTCACTTTTTGTGATATTTTGTTGTTAAAGAAAGGTCATTTGTGATTTGTTCCAGGACACTCACCAGTCACCCATAAACGCCACTAACTAAGCTAACAAAGAAAGCACAGGAGGCTATACATAATCCAGTAATCCCCAATATAATAAAAACAATAAAATCTCTAAAACAAATAATAAATGAAAATAAAAGGCATAAGAATAGAGTTGAGAAAGTATTACTATTAATATCCCCACTGACTGAGCATTGCACTTTGGAGCGTACGAATACGGCATTGATGTCGGCGTAAATATGGGAACTGGGAAGGACAAAACATATATGTTCTTTTGCGAGTTGTTTGTTGTGGCCATGGCGATTTTGAACTGCTGTTGGTTCCAGCTTCCAGGGCCGAAGTGAACTGAGAAGAGTTTTAGGCTCAGCTTTTAAAGTGGCATTTAGTGGTAGTTATTGTGTGTGTGTGTGTGTGTGTTTTTAACATAAATATTTTTTAAAGTTATTTGTCATAATTTTAAACAAACTAAACGAGCCCTGACAAGTTTATATAATATTTAACCGAAAATATGGAAATATGGATGAAGGGGTTATTAAATTTAGGGGTGTCAATTCGGGTTAGCGTGTCGGATTCGTGTCATATTGAGATAGGGGCATTTGACTAAATGGCTCAATCCTAACCTGACCCATTTAATAATCGTGTCATGATTCTTCAACCCTAACCCGACCTGTTAAGGTGGGTTGACCTAATTCAACCTATTTGTTACGCTTAATAAACGAGTCGTGTTGGGTTTATACGAATGTAATACAACCCATTTCAACCTACATATTATTAAATATAACATTTATCTAAAAATAATTTTTTTTTACATTCCAAAAGCAGTGCATACACTTCAAGTCTTCAACCCACATTCAAAATAATATAGTTCAGCCAAAATAATATAGTTCAGCAAAAATATAACATTTATCTAGAAATAAGTTCTTTACACTCCAAAAGAAGTGCATACACTTCAACCCAATTTTTTTTTTTTTTTTTGAGAAGCTAGATAATTTAAAATAACATAGTTTATAGATTTAACAAAACTAATATAGTTTAACAAAAATAAAATAATATAGTTCAACAAAAATATAATATCCTTGGAACTTGCCAAATGCTAAGTATCAATATTGAAAGAATTGGAGCAAACAGTAAACTAAACCTTATAGAACAAAAACATTATGTAGAAAAAATTACCGCAGAATTTTGAAACACCAATAAAACGGTTTTCTTTAATCCTAAAACTCACTAAACACATGAGAGAGAGAGAGAGAGAGAGAGAGAGAGAGAGAGAGAGAGAGAGAGAGAGAGAGAGAGCAATAACTAGTTTGAGACTTTGAGTTTGAGAATTGGGCGTGAGACTATAAGATAATAGAGTGAGTAGTATAGCTGAAATAAAAAAATAAAACTAGATATTTATAAGAAGGTTTAGAGATTTAGGGTTTCTAGAGTTTAGAGATCTAGGGTTTGTAAAGTTTCAATTTTCAATTATATCCCTTATAAGTTTTTGTAATTACTCACTTTTCTTTTTAAGTTTAAAATATATGTTGGATATAAAAGATATTTGACAAATCTAAAATAAAATGAATGTTTATTTGTTATACGAGTTAAATGGGTTGTGTTAAATGGGTCCTTTTGGGTTGACACAAATAAATTGGCCTATTAAACGTCTATTACGAGTTATGCGGGTTGACTCGTTTATGACCCAAACCCATTAAGGCCCAACCTTAACCCGCAAAAACCTGTGTCGGGTTTGTGTCGTGTTGGTCGAACATTGACACTCTTACTATTAATACAAACAGAATAGAACTTCAGAAAGTAAAATCCAAATTCTGAAATTTCAGGGTGTAAAATTCGAACACCTCCAAACTTTAGGAGTATAGTTTATAATTTAGCCTAATAATCTATATCTATATATCTATATATTACTAAAAGCCGAAACGTAGCATTTAATGTTGCTACGCTCAGATTGAGCTACATTAGCTGTCATGTTATTACCATTCTTTTTCCTAAAGTTGTCCTACAATTTAAAATTAGTTTTCTTAAATTTAAAAATACTAATAAAAAGAAAATAATTCCCAACCCTTTGTGTTTCACAATTATGATTTTAGATGGCAACTCTTTGTGTTCCACGATTACAATTTTAAACAGCAACCCTTTGTATTTCATGGTTACAATCTCAAACAGAAATTGTTCAACTTCCTAACGCCAGACTTTGGCTTTCTAACTCTTTCATCTCTTCCTTTCCTCACACTATATTAATACTGAAAAGCTGGATGATTCAGTTTAGATATCTCCAAATCCCAGTTGCTCTTGATCTCTATTCTTGTGGCTGCCTGCATAATAGTTCAATGTAAGAATTAGATTAATAGTGTTGTTCCTTTTTATTGCTCTTTTTTTTTTTTTTTTTTTTTTTTTTTTTAATTTTTTACTACCTCTTTCGTGTTGTGGGTCATATATGAGTTTTTATGTATTTAGGTTGGGTATTTGTACTGATATATGATTGTTTGTTTCTATGTTTAAAATTGATTTGTTTTTTTTTTCTTTTAATGTTTGAGACGTTTACATTATTGGTTTATATTGTGTAATCCGTGTGATAGAGTTTTAGTAGTTAAAAAAATTGAGTGATAGAGTTTTAAAGTATCCGTGCTTGCAGAAATTCAATTGAATGATGTAATTTGTGCCTGTAGCAATTCAATTTGCTAAGGCATTTTAGTAGTTAGCAAATTGAATTATAGAATTTAAAATTCAATACTATACTCAAAACATGATACTTCTTCTTTTTTCTTGGTCTCCTCATTTAAGTAAATCCCTCCTTCATCATTGAAATCGATTTAAAATTCCTTCTATTAGCTTTGATTATACTTTTGGCTATATCATAAAAGACTGTTTTTTGATATAATATTTTTATGGTAATTGATGGGATTGACGAAATCAACTACCGACGAACCCAGTATTACAGATGAGATCATCCTCACGGACAAACCCAAACAAGTGCCTCCATCACTGACGAAGGCATCAGGACCATTCAATACTGCTAGTAACACCTCGGATGGTTACAACAATAGCTACGCAAACCGTTGAAAGCACATTAAAGCCCCATTACTAAGCAGGAGGCGTTACCAAGAAAGGCATTAACATCCTATTATTAACCACAATGATCAGAATCCAAGGCAACATATATAAAGCTCTCACATTACCAACACAAGGTACATAGACATACTTAGCTATATTTCTTACTCTGTCATATTATATTATTCTTTTTGAACGAACTTCTTGATATTGACTTTGGCATCGGAGACTTTGTGGCAGGCACCACAGCAGTGACCATCTTGAGGATACAATCACCCGGGTGGAAGATTGGTTCCATCTGCCTTCTCTGACTGACGAACTTACGCTTCATCAGTTTGGCGCTGTCTGTGGGAACGACATTTTCAGATTCATATTTGAAAATGTAATTTCCATCAACTTCTACATTCAGATGGAATCCAATCTAGATGCCGCAGTCTTGGCCTAGCAAGTTCAAGCTCTTGCGGCCACCATTGAAGAACTCACCAAACAAAATCAGGAAATGAAGCTACGGCTTCAACAGGTTCAATAGGCTCAATAGGAAGAGAATTGGTCCAAGGATAACATGGAGGGAGAAGGGGATAGCCATAGGAGGAGTATTTATCAAAGACCTACTACTCCAGACGAGCATAATTCAGATCTCCTTCGAGAGATGAGGAAGGAGATGGACGAATTGAGGATTGATATTAAGGAGAAGACAGACCGAAGCATAGACAGAATGGTAAGGGCCACTGATTTGCCTTTCATTGCAGCAATCCTTGAATGCCCTGTGCCGTCAAGGTTTCGTTTACCTCAACTTGAGCCGTTCGACGGGTTCAAAGACCCTCAGGATCACCTTAATACCTTCAAAACGACGTTGGGCCTTCAACAACCACCCGAAGAGATACTGTGTCGTTCCTTTCCCACCACTCTCAAAGGGGCTGCAAGGGAATGGTTCACAAAGTTGCCCACATCTTCCATCGACAACTTCGAGCAGTTAAGTAGCGCTTTCTTGCGTCACTTCTTTAGGGGGTAGCGTCCCAAGAGGCCAGCGGACCACTTACTCACCATTAGGCAGGGGAAAAAGGAAACCTTGAGGTCATACATGAAATATTTTACTCGGGAGACCCTCGAGGTAGACGAAGCTGATGACAAAGTACAGCTAACGACCTTCAAAGCAGGATTGAGATCCAGAGATCTCATGGCTTCACTCGCAAAGAACCCTTCAAAGGCGATGGCAGAAATGCTCCTAAAAGCACAGAAGTACATAAATGCCGAAGACGCTTTGGCAGCCATAAAGGATGTAGAGAAGCCAGGAGACAAAGGAAGAAGGGATGACGAGCGTAGGGGTCAAAAAAGGGAACGCCCAAATCGTCGGAATAATGACGGGAACAGAAGAAAAGAAGACAAAGGCCCTCGAACGGTAAAATTTACCCCTCTAGTTATGCCTGTTGACAAAATTTTAATGCAGATTAAGGACAAACACTATCTCAAATGGCCAAGACCATTACACTCATCTCCTAATGTCCGTGATAAGAACAAGTATTGCCGATTCCACAAGGATCATGGCCACAACACGGAAGATTGTAGGGACCTAAAGGAACATATAGAAGATTTGATACAGAAAGGCAAATTACAGAAATACGTGAAGAAGGGAGAATATAATAAGTTCAGGGACGGCAATAAGAGTCAGCATGAGTCCTCTTCCAGGAGTGATGATCAGCCATTCCAACCTACATAGGACGTGATCGGAGAGATAAAGATGATTACAGGAAGGCCCTTCACAGGAGGGTCATTTAAATCCCTCAAGAAAGCATACCAGAGATCGGTGAATAGCATCCACATGATACCTCTGTTCAAGCAGCAACGGACGGACCGAGACATGTCCTTCAATGAAGTGGACGCCAGGGGAGTGAAGCAGCCCCACAATGACCCTTTGGTTATAATGCTAAATATAGAGGGATTTAACACCAAAAGGATCCTCGTGGACAACGGTAGCTCCGCAGATATCATCTACCTTCCTGCCTTTCAACAGCTGAGGCTAGATCCAAGGAAGTTGCGTTCATTTGACTCCCCCCTCATCAGTTTCAGTGGAGACAGGGTATATCCCAGGGGCATAGTGACATTGACAGTAACAGTGGGGACCTACCCGACGCAGTTGACCCGTTAATTAGACTTCCTGGTAGTAGATTGCCCCTCTTCTTATAATGTGATCATTGAGAGGCCCATGCTTAACAAATGGAAAGCGGCCATATCAACCTATTGCTTGAAGGTAAAATTTCCAACGGATAACAGTGTCGGCGAAGTAAAAGGAGATCAAGTCTTAGCCAGGGAGTGTTATCAAGCTGTCTTGGACGCAAAGGAGAATCACACATGGATGATCGAAGGAAATGATGAGGACAAAATGGAAGCCTTGGAAACAGTAGAACTGGTCGAAGGAGAGGCAACCAAGACCACGAAGATAGGGACGACGTTAAGCCCTGAGATGAGAGCAAGGCTCATCCAATTCCTTAAAGAAAACCGAGACGCATTTGCATGGAGCCATGAGGATATGCTAGGCATAGCTCCAGAAGTCATTCAGCATAAGTTGAATGTGAACCCGGAAAGAAAACCCTTCCAGCAAAGACGAAGAGTTTTCGCCCAAGAACGAGACTAAGCAGTTATAGACGAAGTTACCAAACTATTGGCAGCAGGTTTCATCCGAGAAGTACACTATCCTGAATGGCTCGTAAACGTTGTCCTACTAAAGAAAGCAAATGGGAAATGGAGAATGTGTGTGGATTTCACAGACTTGAACAAGGCATGCCCGAAGGACAGCTTCCCCTTACCAAGGATAGATCAGCTTGTGGATTCTACGGCCGGACACAAGTTACTGTCGTTCATGGACACTTTCTCGGGATATAACCAGATAAAGATGGCTGAAAAAGATCAGGAAAAGACTGCTTTCATCACGAGTCAAGGACTCTATTGTTACAAGGTAATGCCTTTTGGATTGTAGAATGCTGGAGCTACGTATCAGAGCCTAGTGAACAAAATGTTCAGCAAACAGATTGGCAAGAACATGGAAGTATACGTGGATGATATGCTCATCAAGAGTAAAGAAGAGCTTGTGCATCTGGACAACCTAAGGGAGACGTTTGCTACCCTCAAACAATACCAGATGAAGTTGAATCCAAGTAAGTGCGTTTTTGATGTAGCGTTTGGGAAGTTCTTAGGCTTCATGGTGTCCCAAAGAGGAATAGAAGCAAACCCGAGAAAGTGCAAGCCATAATCAATATTGCATCGCCCAGAACCGTCAAGGAAGTCCAGAAACTCACAGGAAGGATCACAGCCTTAAACAGGTTCATCTCTAGAGTGACGGACAAGTATCTACCCTTTTTCAAGACTTTGAAGCAGGCTTTCGCCTGGATCGACGAATGCGAAGCAGCGTTCCAAGAACTCAAATGTTACTTGAGTAACCCACCCCTCTTAAGTTCGTCCAAGCAGGAGGAAAACCTATATTTGTACTTGGCAGTATCAGCTATAGTAGTGAGTGCAGCGTTGATTAGAGAAGAAGACAAGACACAGCTCCTAGTTTACTACGTCAGCCAAGCTTTCCAAGGGGCTGAGTCCAAGTATCCTCGAATTGAAAAGATTGTGTTCGCGTTAATACTAGCCTCACGAAAACTAAGACAATATTTTTAGGAAAATCCTATCTAGTGATGACGGACCAACCCATTAAAAAATCCATGAACAAATCTGAAGCAGCCGGAAGAATGGTCCAGTGGGCAATTGAACTCAGCCAATTTAACATTGAGTATCATCCTAGAACAGCCATCAAGGCATAAGCTTTGGCAGACTTCATCACCGAGTTCACCTTTCTCGGCGAAGACGGTCTCACCAAAGAAGTCGAACGATGGACGATACAGACTGATGGTTCGTCAGCCCAAAAGCAGGGGGGAGTAGGGGTCATCATAACCGCCCCAGACGGAGAAGTGCTCAAATACGGAGTTCAACTGAAATTTTCGGCTACCAACAATGAAGCTGAATACAAAGGAATATTGATGGGGTTGAGGCTCGGAAAGGCGCTTGGAGCTAAGAACCTGTTAGCCCAAAGTGATTCAAAGCTGGTGATTGAGCAAATCAAGGGAGAGTACGAAGCAAAAGAGGAGAGAATGCAGAATTACCTCAGGTTGACGAAAGATCTTACTCAGGAGTTCGATAAGGTGGAGTTTGTTCAGATCCCCAGAAGCTAGAACATGGCGGTAGACAAAATCTCGAAGCTAGCATCGTCAGAAGAAGGGGGGATAAGCATGGGCTTGGTAATGGAAGACCAGAAACATCCCAGCATTGAAGAAGTCCTAACTTTCACAATCTAGAGCACAAACAGCTAGATGACACCAATAGTTTTCTTCCTCCAGAACGAGCACCTCCCTCAGAATACAGAAGAGGCCAAAAAGATCAAGAAAAGGGCGGCCAGATTTACGATCCTTAATGATGCCTTATACAAGAGAGGCTTCTCCATGCCTTACTTAAAATGTGTTGACGAAGAAGAAGCTAAGTACATATTGGAAGAAATCCACGGAGGAGTTTGCGGCAACTACGCCGGCCCCAGGTCCCTAGTAAACAAGGTAAAACGAACAGGTTATTTCTGGCCTACTATGCAGGTAGACGCAGTGGAGATCGTCAAGAAGTGTGACAAGTGCCAACGATACGGGAATGTATAACGGCTTCCAACAGAGAAACTGACGATAGTAGCCTCCCTGTGGCCATTCACATGATGGGGAATCAACATCGTCGGTCCACTACCCTAAGGTAAAGGTCAGGTAAGATTCCTATTAGTTGCTATTGACTACTTCACAAAGTGGGTTGAAGCAGAGGCTCTAACAGCAATCACCGAGGCAAGAATTCGGAGCTTTGTGTGGAAGAATATAATTTGCAGGTTCGGGATTCCACTGACGATTATATCAGATAATGGGAGGCAGTTCGACAGCCAAGGCTTTATAGACTTCTGTTCAAACCTAGGAATCAAGAACCAGTTTTCATCCCCAGGGCATCCCCAGGCAAATGGACAGATGAAAGTAACAAATTGGACGTTGCTCAAGATTATCAAAGCCAAGCTGGACGATGCGAAGGGTGCTTGGCTAGAAGAATTACCCAATGTACTGTGGGCTTACAGAACCACAGCGAGAACCCCAATGGGAGAAACCCCCTTCAGGCTTACCTATGGCACTGAAGCAGTAATCTCGGTCGAAGTAGGAGTAACAAGCATCAGGTGAGAGACATTCAACGAAGAGGTCAATGACGATGAACTACGACTCAACTTGGATTGTTTGGACGAAGTAAGAGACAAAGCTTCCAGCAAAATGACAAAGTACCAGCAGAAGATGGCCGAATACTGCAATAAGAGGGTGAAACTCAGACGACTTGACATAGGCGACCTTGTCCTGCGCAAGATCACCACAGCAACTAAAGACCCTGCCCAAGGAAAGCTTGGCCCCACATGAGAAGGACCTTACTGAGTTGTCCATTACTCTAGGCAAGGCAGTTATCACCTGGAAACCATAGATGGACAGAGACTCCCTTGGCCATGGAACATTGAGCACTTAAAGAAGTACCACCAATAGATGTAACAAATGAATATATTCATTCTTGAAGTTAATAAAATAATTATTCATCTAATGTCTTTATGTAAGCAGGTCTAGTCAATCGTACAAAATAAAATGGCCAAGTAACAAGATTCCGCCTTGACGGATGTAAGTTACTGATGAATCCAAAATCCCTTAAATGAGTGTAACTCATAAAATGGCCAAGTAAGAAGATTCCGCCTTGATGGATGTAAGTTACAGACGAAGCCAAACAAACACGACAAGATCCCTTAAATGGGTGTAAGTCATAAAATGGCCAAGTAACAAGATTCCGCCTTGACGGATGTAAGTTACCGACGAAGCCAAACAAATACGACAAGATCCCTTAAATGGGTGTAAGTCGTAAAATAGCCAAGTAACAAGATTCCACCTTGACGGATGTAAGTTACTAACGAACCCAAACAAAAAAAAATCCAGAGGGAAGGGGACAAAGAACCTTGCAACAAATTGGAATAAAGCTAAGGCTGGATCTGGGCTCCCAACTAGTTCACTAGAACCCTCGATGAGACCCCTTAAAGGGGTTCGGGTTAGAGGAAAACAACTAAGTAACGAGAAGCAAAATCATTGATGAAGAAGAAAGGCACAACTGAAAACTTTTGCTAAGTATGGATGAATCCCACAAACATATCATGAACCAACAAGTGCGCAACCACAAATACAAGTAACAAGTAAGTATGCAACAAATTCAATTAAAGCCCAAAAATCAAGGGCAATTACCATTGTTGTTATATCCAAAAAGACCCGTAAACACTAGGCCACAAATATTGTTCTCAAGGCAGGATAACAAGCAATTGTTCTGAAATTAGATTTACAACAAAAAGGGGCCCAAAACATGATGGGCATCCACAAAAATGAAAAGAAATTTTCTTAAGTAACAAGATCAAGCATCAACAGCAGAATTTTCACCAGTCGGAACGTCAGTAGCATTCTTAGGGACATCACCTTCAGGAGCTGAGGATTGAGCAGCTTCGTCCATCGCCATCTCTTTGTAAACCTCCTCCAGATCCAAGCTCTCCATGTCAACTCCAGTAGAATGCTTAACTAGATACCTCCTGAGAAGCTCGAAGCCTTTAAAGTACCAACTAAAGAGTACTGTGTTGCACTCATCAGTTGTTTGGAAGGCCTCAACAGATCTGGCAGCAATAGTTTTAAGTTTTTCCTTTGCATTAAGAAGCTGCTCGTCCTTCTCTAGAGTCAACTTATGCTCGACTCTGAGGTCGTCATCCAGGGTCTTGACCTTGGCCTTTAAAGTGGTGGCCTCGTTCATGGAAACAATAAGATTCTTCTTCAGCTCAGAATTCTCCTTTTCCAAGGTCTCCATTCTAGATGTTAAGGATGCCACTTTAGCCTCTTAAGTAAAATACTCAGAGGTGATGTGAATACTTTCCCCCAACACCTGGAAAGAAGTATTAAGTCGTCAGTCCCCCCCCAAAAAAAATAAGGGAGTACGTGAACGCCCTACCTGAACGAGCCTATGGACATGACGAGATGCAACCTCGTTGAGAGGCACCTTTGAAAGGGCCTTCAAGTCTGCTGTAGTTACGACCTCATAAGCCCTGTCCACCGCCAATCTCTCGTCATCCCATATAGTGGACAATCGAGAATCAACCTTCTCCTTCTCCTTACCATATACGCGCGGCCTTTTGGAACCTGGGGTAGGGATCTCTTCTACCGACGTGGTAGGAGAAGCCGTCTTCGTCGTCTCGGTAACAGAAACTATGGGATTGACGGAGACAAGGGGAGCGACGGAAGGACCCTTCCTGATAACATGCACTGTCTTCTTCCCAATGTTTGACAGCGGCTCATCCTTCTTGGACCTCATCTTCGCTTACATATCCTTATTGAACTTGGTCTTCATTTATGCAAGAGAAAAGCACTTAAAAGAAAATGCAAGTGTACATAAGAAGAATCGATATTGACGAGGTAAATACTCACTCTTTTTTCCTTCAATACCAATACTGCGTAGAACGTAAGGAGACGGGTTAGGTCCCAGGTTGTAAAAGGCCAGGGTTTGTGGATCAACCTGATAGTCCCAACTTTCGATCGTCTGTGCGTATCCTATCGTGGTTTCAACATGCTTCTTATGCCTGCTTTTAAGCTTAGGCCGTCTCTTAACTGTGCAAAACAAAAGATAAAGGAGTTAGCAGCGATAAGCAGCAAATACAACAAAACTAAAACGACAGGGAGAAATACTGACGCATCTAAAGTCGGGGTTCCCCGTCGACGAAGCAACCTTAGGATATCGCCCCTATCCCTGCTGGATTGAGTTTCAAAATCATCCCTGGACACAAAGAAAAATCTTGATTTCCAATACCTGAAGGGCGAAGGTGTTTGACAATCCTTGTTCTTCTCTCCCAAGGGACTAACTCATAGTATCCATACTCTTTAGACTCTTTCAAACGGTATAGATAGGTGAGTTCACCTACCTTAATCATGTCTCCGTTAGCAGCCAACCATATTTGCATACAGTTGACTGCAATTCTCGATGAGTTGGGTATAAACTGCCTAGGAGCAATACTAAAATGGGCCAAAAGTTCCATCAGGAACGGGTAGACGGGGACCTAAGCCCACAAGTGAAGGCCGCCTCATAAAAGCACACCTCACCAGGGAAAAAATGACAAGCCCTATCCTCGTCGTTAGGCCGACGAACACGAACCCGCTCCGGAAACTGAAACCTATCCTTAAATCTACTCACAGTATCGGCATCTAGCCTGCACACCTCCTCGAGGGCATGAAAAGCCCTAACTACTCGAGGGGATGAAAAGCCCTAACCACTCGAGGGGCAGAGACGACTGTATCTCCCTCCACTGGGTCACCGTTGGATGATAACCCAATCTCGAGATCACTAGACCTAACCTCAGACATCGCCTTTCTATCTCTCACTAGACCCTCGAACCAGTTAAGCGATTGGCGAAGCAAAGGCAAAAGGTCGGCCAGTACAACACTCAGACGATTACCCTAAAAAACAAAATCCTCTAAATGTGGGAAAACACCCAAAGACCCCCCTAGGCGTGCAAAAAGAAAAGAAATTGATGGGCAAACTATCCTAACCTCAGAGTTGCTAACCATGGAAATACAGAAAAAGTGCAAAGGGAAACAGCACAAGCTAAATCCCCAAGAAATCAAAGACAAACAAAAGGAAAAAGAAGAAGAGAATCAGAGGCTATATCGCAATAAGATGAAAAGGAAAGGTAAAAACATAAAAGAAAGAAGAAACGTACCTTAACAAACGGCGAGAAAAAGAAGCACCAATGCGTAACACACTAGTTTGAAGAAGAGTTGTAGAATGAAAGTTCGAAAAAATCGCTTGGAACAATGATTGAAAGTTTTTTTTTGTTGTTGAGAAAAGTGAAAGAAATAGGAAGGGGAGAAGTTTTAAAAATCAAGACTCAAAATGATTCAAAACCAGCGGGAAGCCCAATAGTCCCACGAAGCGGAGCATTAACTCCACCAGACAAAAAGCGCCACGTGGCCACTCCCTATGGAGAGCCGCCACTACGCATTTAATACGGTGCGAAATCCCAAAGAGTTGCTTACAGTTCCCAAAAAAAAAAAAAAAAAAAACCTTTTCACCTTCCATGGTCGTCATGACATGTCAAGACGACCACAAAATCCGGGGGCAGCTGATGGGATTGACGAAATCAACTACCGACAAACCCAGTATTACAGAAGAGATCATCCTCATGGACGAACCCAAACAAGTGCCTCCATCATTGATGAAGGCATCAGGACCATTCAATACTGCCAGTAACACCTCGGACGGTTACAACAACAGCTACGCAGACCGTTGAAAGCACATTAAAGCCCCATTACTAAGCAGGAGGCGTTACCAAGAAAAGCATTAACATCCCATTATTAACCACAACGGTCAGAATCCAAGGCAACATATATAAAGCTCTCACATTACCAACACAAGGTACATAGACATACTTAGCTATATTTCTTGCTCTTTCATATTACATTATTCTTTCTGAACGAACTTCTTGATATTGACTTTGGCATCGGATACTTTGTGGTAGGCACCACATCGGTGACCATCTTGAGGATACAATCATCTGGGCAGAAGATTGGTTCCATCTGCCTTCTCTGACTGACGAACTTACGCTTCATCAGTAATTATCGTCATTTTTGTTGTAGTTGAATCAAAATAAAGATTATGCTAGATCTGAATAATTAGTAATTGTTGCATCTTCATCATTATCACAAGTTTAAGATAGAGATTACCCTCATCAATAGTTGCTGCGTCTTCTTCATTGCCAAACTTGGTCATCTTGACAAACCTTTTATTTATCTAATTGTACGACATGTATTTATTTACTTATGGATTCTATTTGATTGTAAGATTTTTATGTCTTTTGATATAAATTAACTAGCTGGTATGCTAGCCAAACTGCTTGTTTCTTCAGTTTTTTTTAATCTTTTACTTTGCCTCTAACACTATCGTAATTGGTTGTCTTTTTGATGGCATGTTATGTCTCCATCTCTCTCTCTCTCTCTCTCTCTATATATATATATATTGTTTTGTAGGATCCAAGCAAGAAAGAGTTTAAGATGCTTGCTATGTTATTCTCTCAAATTTTTTACAACATGAACAACTTGCGGTATTGAAGTAATTACTAAATATTTTATATCAATAGTTATTTGTTAATAGGTGTTTGACAACTTTAGAATATGAAAAGTTTTTAGTTAAATGGGTAACAACTTTAATTTTGTTAATTTTTGCTTTCCAAATTACTAATAGTGATTTATCATGTTAAATTGGTAGTTTATTTGTATATGAATCAACTACAATGTTGTAATGTTATTTATTTTTTCTTTCTAATTTGTGAGGTTTAATTCAAATAATTTTGAATAAGTCCTCTGAAATAAAATTCAATATAAAAGAAATTTTGTTAGGAACTTTGTAAGGCTAAGGGGAGTTTGAAGATAATATAAGTTTTGGCCTCATATAATATACTTATATTGTGAGATTCAATTGCTACAAGTAGTATTGTAGTAACTTAGATATGAAACTTTAGATGTAACACAAACAGTTAAGGATAACGACATTCACTAATATTTGTCTTTTAATTTAAATGGCATTTTGCATAAATGCTTTGCATTTATTAGATTTCATTTCAATAATTTTCCCGTGCATCACATGGATTAGGGACTAGTATTAGTAATTCTGGAGACATCTATTCTCATACCTAAATTTACATTTTGCTTGTGTCAACATTTGATGGATTTCAACATCTTCATGTACATGTGTAGTGGATCTATTAAAAAATGTTGAAATCAAATCAAGAGTTTATAAATAAATAAGATGTGCATTTTGCTTCGCTTATAAGCAAATACAAGCTCCTGAGGACGAACACGGTTTCTACGCAATAAACATATGCAACGACGAATGAGTAGGAAAGAGACATGCAATGACATATTTGATGACACCATCCTCTAGGACAACTCAATTTGTTTTTTCAATTTCCAAGCGGTGGCTTAAGAAATTTATTAACGACGAATGAGAAGGAAAGAGAGACATGCAATGACATATTTGATGGCACCATCCTCTAGGACAACCCAATTTGTTTTTTTAAGAAATTTAAATTATATAAAATTTAATAAAGAAACAATTTGAATATGTCATAAAAAAAATTTGAGAGAGTTTCAACCTATATCGTTTGCTCCTGATAATAGCTCTTTATCATCAAATCAAGATACCAATCAATTTTTGGTGTAGATGATAGCTCTTTATCATCAGACCAAGATACCAATCAATTTTTGGTGTAGGCAGGGATTGAAGCCTAGATTTTTTTATTCAACCATTAGAGACTTTACCAATTGCACTAATTGGAACCCACAAAAATAAAAAACACTTAAATACATGAAATATTACAATTTCTTTATACTAACAAAAAGAGAAAAAAAAAAGACTAATAAGAGATAAAGTGAAAATTGAAATTGCTTACATGAGAATAATAAATTGAGAGAGAGAGAGAGAGAGATGATATTTTCTATAACTGAGAGCCAAACTGCTAAGGAAAGAAAAATTATTCTGATTGTAAAGCCAAAAAAATTATTACTACTGGCATCACCAAGGAGAACTCACGATTAGGGAATAGGCTTTTTTATTGTTGAATGATTAAGGATTTTTATTTTTTGTATTTGAATAGGCTTTTTATTGAATAATTTGTTCACTTGTTGTTATTTGAGTTATTTTTGTTGTTATTTGAACTATTTTTTATTGTTGTTATTTAAGGGGTTAAGAATTATGTTTGGGGGGGCAAATTAATTTTGGAATAATGCTACGTCCACAACATTTTCACAACAAATCTTATGCGATAAGTTGTTATTGCTGGGTAAAAGATGTTAGTATTAAGCCTATATTAGAATTAGTAACAACTTACCAAATAAAATTTGTTGTAAAATTTGTTGTGAAATTATTGTAAAAATATTGTGAATGTAACATTACTTTTATTTTTGTTAAATTCAAATTCTCGTGATTCTCAATTTGGGTGTTCAACATTTTTATTAGGATGATTAAAATAGGTTAATTTGGTATATAATATAAATATATTTACATATATATATATATATATATACATTTTTTTGTAAGTATATATATCCATTTTTTTTTCAAGGTTACAAGATAAATTAATTTAAACTAGTTATATATAGGAGTATAATTGTTTTTTGGAAGTATAATTTTTTTTGGGCCAGGACCACCCTCACTTAGTAGTGGAGGACTATCCTCACTTACTAGCGGAGCCACCACCGCAGTTTCCCAAGGAGTGTGTCAAAACTCAAAAGGTGAAATGCGAAAAAGGGTTAGATATAAATATTTGATGCTTATTTTATTACACAAGTTTTATAAATAATTGGTCACCAATTACAATAAGTAATTCAAATACTCATTTATTATTATTTTGTAGTTGTTGAAGTGTCACCAATCACATTCTTTTCCACATAAGTTTGTAAGTTTTTTAGCATTTTCCCAAAAACATTTATAAATTAATAGTAATTGAACCAAATTATCATTAAGTGAATGAAAAATGCTAAAGTTACAAAAAATTTTACTACAAAAAATCTTATCAACTGATATGACAAGAATATGATAGGTGTCACTTAAATAATATATGAATGTTTGAATCAATTTTTTTAATTGATGGCACTTCAGTTTGTAAGACCTATGTAGTTAAATTTATAGTATCCTTAACATTGCTCAAGTGAATTAGTCATGTTAAAAAAAGAAGAAGAATTAGTTATATTCAATTGTGAAAATAATGGATAAAAAAACAATATAGAATATTAACTAAATTAATGGTTAGTAAATTAAATATTATTTAAGTAATATCTAATATAAAAAGATCCATTTGAAGTTTTTGCTTTAGGTCTCAAATTGTATTGGACTGGCCTTGTAATTTTTTTCTCCAATAAGAGATTTGGGGTTTAATCCCTACTTTTGCCAAAACTGATTGGTGTTTTGGTCTGATGATAAAAAACTATTATCAAGAACAGACACCATAGATTGAAACTTTCTCTAATAAAAAAAATCTATTTTTTTGTTTTGTTTTGTTTTGTTTCCTTGAAATTCAAACAAGTTTATTTCAACTATTAATTCATCCGTTTCCTTTTCCTCCCCTACGTTGTTTATGTAGCATCTAAGAATCTTAGAAGGTTCCAATAAGATTCTTGGATTCTTGCTCCTTAAGTCTTTATTTTATTTTAATTCAGATTTTTATTATCTACCAACTAGTTATTTTTTCTCTTTCTGAAAAAGATAGTTAGACCACTTAATTATTATTTTTATTTAATTTTAAAAAGAAGACGAATTAATTACTTGAATGAGGTCTCTCTAATTATCATTGTCTTCCACGGTGAAGGCAAAGTTTTATAAAGATCTTTCAATGTCACTTGAACTCGGTTGATACCCACTTTCGTAACACATTTTCTACAAGCCCGATTCAACCAAACCCAACTTCTTTGTAAGTCCAATTCATGTATTATATTATATTTTATTCTTTTAAGCAAGATCCAACCCCATGAGACATATTGGGGAAATTGAGGAAGTGTTGTTTGGAGGGTATGGGTCGGTTTCTTTTGAACCTTTTGCATTAGCCTAATCCGTGCGTGCTACCAAGCGGGCAAGGGACATTAATAGCACCTCAAGCTCATGGAGGAGGTCTTATATCCGAAATTTTCACTCCAAAAGAGCTTTTATACTTTGGCTAACTGTGGCCCAAAGTTTCTGCCCTTACCCATTTTTTCCTTTAAATCATAGTTGGCTTTAATTGGCAATTAAAGTAAATATGAACCAAACACCAATTTAGCACCTTAGAGGTCTATAGTCTCATCTTTTAGCCTAAAAACTGGTCATTAAGGACACCTAAAGGCTGTTATAAAACTCTCCCTTAAGCTCAAAACAAAACCAACCCTATTTTGCCCTTAGAGTTGAAACTTTAAAGTAAAGTTCAGCTAGCTAACATTCTCTTAATTCTGAACCTTGGGGGTGGAAATATAGGTATAGGAGAACCTTCCCTCTCTTCCTCATGTTGAAGATGATCAAGTAAACGACACAGTTAAGAGATAACACATGCTGTTAAATGCACATGTATCAATTAATTCAAATGGTGTGTTTCATAAGAAGCAGTCCTAACTTAGGCACACAATGCGTTTCATCTCATGCCAGCAAAGCAGCAATTAGCTAGTTTTTCAAGAAGTTAGTTATGGCATGGGTTTGAGTGGGAAATTTTGTTTTGGTTGTTAAAGGATATTTATAGAAGATATTTATAAGTGATCCAAGATTTCTGGATTCTTTGATTGACTATATATAAATGTGTGTGTTTGTGTGTGTGTGTGTACTATGTAAATTTCTCATATAGTGGAAATATCAATTTCTTCTTTCTCATAAATCTCTCTCTCTCTCTCTCTCTCTCTCTCTCTCTTTCCTTCGTTCTCTTAGTATTTGCTCTAGAATCTTCATTAGCTTTCATGTGATTCACTTAGAGAAGCTTACCTTTTTTCATGGTATCAGAGCCATAAATGGCTTCTATTGCAATGTCATCTTCAACCTCAACAATGGCGTCCACTTTTGCAATGACTTCCTTATCCATTACTGCACCAATCAATTTGGTCAATCAACCTCTTCTGCTACTGTCAAACATGGCTAATATGATGACAGTGAAACTTGATAGTACAAACTATATATTTTGGAAGCATTAGATCATGATGGTGCTTGAAATCTACTCAAAGATCTTTCAGGAACAATCACAACAATTGTGAATCCTGATTACTTGATTTTGAAATCGAAGGAGAAAGCACTGGTTATATTCATTAGCTTAACACTTACACCATCAATTCTTGCTCTTTCTGTGGGTTGCACTCAACAATGGAGGTGTGGAAGGTTCTTGAGAATTGTTTCTCCTCAATTTCAAGGTCACACATCAAGAACCTCAAAGGAGAACTCCACAATATTAGAAAAGGTATAGATTCTGTAGATATATATCTATAGAAAATCAAGGTTGTGAGGGACTAGTTGATGGCAGTTGGAGTAATTCTTGATGATGATGAATTGCTTCACATAGCAATCAAAGGTCTTCCAAAAGACTACAATGCTTTTAGATCTGCCATACGTACAAGGAGTATACAACTGAGTTTTGATGAACTCACTACCTTGCTTAGTACAGAAGAGGAATCACTTAATGATACTGGTGATATCAAGGATACTTTTGCAATGGTTGTGAATACTACTCCTAGACCTGGAGGTTATAATTAATATTGTTTATTCGTTTAGACCTTTCAAAGTAGATTGTTTAACCTAATATTCTCACCAAGTGATTACTTAGATTAATTATTTAGATCTAGGTTAAACAAGTATATATCATATCATGCACAAATGCAGAAAAATAAATAACACCATGATATGATGACCCAGGAAAACCGATGAAACAAACCGTTTTAAGGTAAAAACTTGGGGAAAATTTGACCTAGCTATTCTTAAGGTGAAGTAAATCCACTATAAAAGTATTGAAGTTTTTACAATCAGATTTAATCCTAAATCTATTACTATCTCATGTAGTAACTTATTGACACGACCTTGTGCAAGCTCTGAATCCATAGACTCCGTCTCTTCTTGGATTTACAACAACACATACTGCCTTGCTTGTGACTTTGAGATCCCACTCAAAGGTTTCAGATCACCATCAGTAATGATCTTGATGCAGCAACTATGTTCTACCAATGCTTGATTGTAGTTCTTGCTTTAGTAGATTCTTGTGTCGTTAGAAGGTACAAAACCTCCCAGATCTCACAAAGAGTAACTACAAGTCTTCCAAAAAGTATTCAAAACATGACTAGGGTTTCCCTTTTATATGTAGAGAGGTTTAAATGAAACCCTAAACGTTTTTGCGGGCTTGGGCCTGTTTATAAATTTTGCAGAAAAAACTAGACCTGTGATTTTTGATCGGTCAAGTCTAATTCTCGATTGGTTGAGCAAGACAGAAAGTCACTTGCTTGTTTTGTAGTCAGCTAGACTTGAAACTTTGAAACACATACTTTTAAGCATTGCCTAACACCTTGACTAGACATGTTTTGTTCTCAGTTTGCCAACAAAATAAAAATATGATTCTAAATATTTACACCTAAATCTTTAGAACCTAACAAATATAATCAGTATAATGGTAGAGGAAGAGGAAGAAATGGAAATAGAGGTAGAGGTAATGGAGGTGGTAGAGATTCCAAATCTTCTCCACGTCAATACTCTCCATACTCACCAAATAAGAATCAACATAATTAGTTTTCTCCAACATAGGCTCAAGGTCCCAAGTCTAAGAGACCAACTTGTCAAATTTGTGGAAAGATTGGTCATCTTGCCATTGACTGTTATCATAGGATGTACTATGCTTTTCAAGGGAATCATCCTCCTACAAAGTTAGTTGCCATGGCTACTGCTTCAAATGTAGCAATTACTCAAGAACAACCCTGGTTTGCTAATAGTGCAGCCACTGATCATGTCACATGCAGCCTAAATGCACACTCTTTTCCTAAGCCTTACAATGGACAAGACCATCTTATTGTTGATGTGGGCATAGTGGTTTCCTCCTAAAAGGAAAGGGGAGTATGCCTCGGCTGAGTGGATTGGGGTAGAGAAAAGATGGAGTCGTTACCTAGATTAGGTTTGAGAACCATTTACATAACGCCCTTTATAAGGAAGGACTGATCTTACTATCAGAATATGGGTTTGGAGTTTAGGTACGATTTTGGGAAGGTGTTAGGCATCCAAAAATGCCCGACCCGTGGGTTGACTTCCACTCATTGTGTCTTACATCTTAATTTTATTAAAGGCTTATTCAACATCATTATTCTAAACTCACACACACACACACTAACATATATCTAAGCATACAACATGGCATTTCATCCCAAAACCTAACACACATGTATCATGCCTCTCGCATTGAACCTATGCATACATCTATCATGTACATCATATCATTTCATCCAAGGCAGTAAACAAATCATGGCATAAACATATAAACATGTTATTGCATCTCATTATCAAGAACAACTCATCCAAACAAACATGTTCATCCTCATCATTACACATATACCTAAAGCATATTCATGTGAATGCATGACTTACCTTACTTACCTTACTGCATCACAACATCTATGCATCAATGGATGGACATGTGAATGCATGCTCATGGTATCAACATAAGAAATAGAAAAGAAACCCTAATTTAGCATGTTAAAGACAAACAAACAATTAAAGAGAGGAACAAAGACTAAAAAACATAAAAACAGGACAAAACATAGGCATATTAAGTAAAAGAAACAGAAGCAGAAAACTTGGATTAGGGTTTTTGGGCTTGAGTATGCATACGCATATACAGGGTTTGCATATGTAGCCCAGTTGTATGTGTACGTATACTTCATGTGCAGCCCAGTTGTATGTGTATGTATACTTCAAGTATAAGTGCGCATGCAGTAAGCATGTGTATGCATACATGCCCTAAAACCCTAACCTAGAAGCTAGAACATAGAAAGGAGCAGAAACGAAAATCTAACAACCTAACATGCATAAAATCATAAAGCAAAGAAAACCTAAGGTAAAAAAAAAACATATTACAACATAAACAAATAAAAGAAATAAAAGAATTAAAGATTAAACAAAGAAAAATAAAAGAAAAAAAGACTTAGAACTTGTACCTCAAACACAGAGCTCCTTACCTTGATTTTGACTGTTCCTCTCAATCAAATCTATTCACAATCGAATACAAAAACGATTAGTAATCTTAATCTCGAAGATCAAGGCTAGAAAAGCTCATAATCAAAAGAAAATTGACTTAAGAATGTTTTGTGAAAAACTTCCTCTTTGATTCACTATTTCTAGTGAATCTTAGGATTTCCAGTGTGTTTTAAAAAGGTGCCATGTATGATCTTTTATATTAAGAAAATTAGGGTTTGGAACGGCTCCCAGACGATGTGGGATTCATTCTAAACCTCAGTCTTTAATGTAGAAAACTTGCCTTTTATAGTTTCTAGAACCCTAGCATGCATATGCATGCCCGCGTCTATGTACGCATGCATGAAGCTTGCATACGTAGGTTTGGAGCATGCGTATGCATACGCGTGTCTGCATATGCATGCCCTAGTGTTTCCGTGGCCTTTATTTTTTAAAAATACCTTTATTTTATTCATAAATGAGTTATATTTTCCATAGAAACCTTCCTCAAGTCAATTTGTAAGTTGATTGGGCTCTAAACCAACCTTTGGCCATGGGGAATGTCATCTACTAGGGTAAGAGTGAACAGGGTGTCTACCTTATCTACCCCAGGAAATTTGGCACAACAGACTTGGACATCCACATGCTTGAGTTCTGCAATTTCTTTTCCAAATTTTAAATTTTCTACCAATAAGTGTAATCTCACACCTCGTACACATTCCTTAGTAGTAAAATGCATAAACTTCCTTTTAATCTATCTCAATTTATTGCACATTCACCTTTTGAATTAGTGCATTCTAATGTATAGGGTCTTGCCCCACTTTCATTTGTCAATGATGCCAAATATTTTGTCTTGTTTGTTGATCATTATACTCGTTTGACATGGATTTACTTACTTAAGCAAAAGTTTGAAGTCTTTTCTTTGTTTGTCAAGTTCAAAACCATGGTTGAAACTCAATTTTCCTCCAAAATTAAGATTCTGAGATCAGATGGTGGTGGGGAATATGTTTCCAAATCCTTTGAATCTTTTCTATCTGGAAATGGTATTCTCCGCCAACTATCTTGCTCATATACCCCCAACAAAATGGTTTGGTGGAAAGAAAACGTAGACATCTTATTGAAACCACTTTCGCTTTTCTCTTTAAAGCTTCTATTCCTTCCATTTTCGGATCTTATGCTATCCAAATTGCTGTTTTTCTTGTCAATTTTTTTGCCTACTTTTGTTTTGAACTTTCCTTGATATTAGTCAACTTAAGGCATTTGGCTGTGCCTGTTATTCTCTTCTTTGACCATATAACTCTCATAAGCTAGATCCTAGAACTAAAGAATGTATTTTTCTAGGATATTCCACTACTTCTAAAGATTATTTGTATTTTGATCCTAGTTCTAAAACTGTATATACCTCTAGATATGTTCTATTCAATTACACTAAATTCCCATATCCAAATTTGATCTCTTCCTCTCAGTTACAGTCCCTTTGGTTCTCCAATCTTCTCTATTTTCACTCTCGTAATCAGCCTTCTGTCTTAGGTCCATTGCCTTTTTCTAATTCCATGCCTTCCACTTCGCCATCCAATTCCATTTCTGACATTTCAACTCCACTATTACATAATACATTTGATCCTATTCCATAATCCACTTTACCTACTCCAGTTGCTCCCACTTCACCACCTATAGATTTACCTACTATTCCGATTGATCCTAATCCATTACCTATTGTTCCTGTTAGTCAACACCCTATGCAAACTAGATCCAAAAGTGGAATTTCTAAACCTAAACTTTGCTGTAAAGCAGGGATGGACCTGGGGGGGGGGGGGGGGGGGCGCTAGCCCAAAGAAAAAAAGGGAAAAATTTTCCTAAAGAAAAAAAGAGAAATTTTTTTATTGGTTATATATATATATATATATTATTTCTAGAGTTGCACTTCCATCTTTCAAAATCTTAGACCCCCTTCCTTTAATTAGCCTAGCCCAATTAGCAACTATCAAACTCAAAAACTTAACAAAAACAAGACTTTAATATAAAAAATAAAAAATCCTAATTAACCGAATATTAGAGTACTAGCATCAGGTGTTCTAAATGATAAATATTTAGTATTTAGAACATCAAATACCAAAAACACTACTGTACGAGATATTTCAAATACTATATTAAAGTTGCAAAAGTAAGTTTTGGTTTGTGAAAATAATTTTTTATTTATTTTTGGCAATAGCTGATGCTCTTAAGAAATAATACTATTTTGTATTATTTTGTTTTTGTTGGTAGATGATTACATCCTAATGTATTAAGAAACAATGATTTTGTGTATTTATCTTTGTTAATATTTTGTTAGTACTATATGGATATCTATTTGGATTTTTTTGGTTATGCTTCGGTCCCCCTAACTTGAAATCCTAGGTCTGCCTCTGCTATAAAGCTACTCTTGACTATTCTTTCATTGAACCCCCTACCTACAAGATTGCCTCTTCTTATCCAAATTGGTGCAAGGCTATGGATGTTGAATTTGACGCATTACAAAAATAGCAGACCTGGGTGCTTGTTCCTCCACCTCCTAATGTTAATCTTGTGGGATGTAAATGGGTTTATAAACTTAAGCTTCATAGTGATGGCTCCATAGCTCGATGCAAAGCAAGGCTTGTAGCTAAGGGCTTCCATCAGTAACCAGACATTGATTATATTGAGACATTTAGTCCAGTGATCAAACTTGCAACAATTAGATTAGTTCTAGCCATTGTAGTAAGCTTTAACTGGCCTATGAGAAAGTTGGATGTATCAAATGCATTTCTCCATAGTCATCTCAAGGAAGAGGTTTATATGTAGCAACCTCTAAGCTACATTGATCAATCCAAACCTCAGCATGTTTGCAAATTACTTAAATCTCTTTATGGCTTGAAATAAGCTCCTTGAGCTTGGTTTGGGAGGTTTACCTCACAATTGCTTCATCTTGAGTTTGTAGCTTCTTTGGCAGACAGTTCTTTATTTGTAAATCACTCTGGTCCTACTATTCTCCATCTTCTTTGTATGTTGATAATATAATTATCACTAGAAATGCTCCTGCTTAGATTTCAAATCTTGTTCATGCTCTTAGTTCTACCTTTAAACTCAAGTACCTTGACCCTTTTAATTACTTTTTTGGTATACAGATAACTCCTACTAAGTCTGGTCTCACCTTGTCTCAATCCAAATATGCATCTGACATTCTTTATAGATTCGATATGCATAACTCCAAGCCCACCAAAACTCCATACTGTCCTGCTACAAGGCTTACTCCTACCACTGGGTCTCTTCTCACTGATCCAACTACTTATTGGAGCATGGTTGAGGCTTTATAGTACCTTACCTTTACTAGACCAGACTTGGCATTCAGTGTTCACTAGTTATGTCAATTCATGCAATCTCCTACTACTACCCACATAGAGGCCGCAAAGAGAGTACTTCGTTATGTTAGAGGTACCCTTACTTATAGTGTTCACCTTTCTCGTGGGCATTACTTTATTTGCATTTACTGATGTTGATTGGGCAGGGGATCCATTTGATAGGAAATCCACTACTAGTTTCATTGTGTTTTTGGGGTCTAATACTGTCTCACGGTCCTCTAAGAAGTAAACCATGGTTTCCAGGTCCTCCACTAAAGCTAAGTATCGTGCATTGGCACCTACAGCTGCTGAGCTTTCTTGGCTCAGAACATTATTTCGTGAGCTTCATATTTTTCTTCATCATATTCCAATTCTTTGGTGTGACAATGTCTCTGGCATTGCTCTTGCTTCCAATCCAGTGTTTCATGCCCGTACCAAGTACATCGAGGTGGATTATCATTTTGTTTGAGAAAAGGTTCTTTGCCGTAGTCTTTGTGTTTGATTCGTATCTAGCAAGGACAATCTTGCCGATGTGTTTACTAAAACTTTGGCTGCTCCTCTCTTTCTTTTGTTTAGAGACAAACTCATGACTTGTTCCTCCCCTATTCGTTTAAGGAGGGATGTTGAAGATGATCAGGTAAACGACACCATTAAGAGATAACACGTGCTGTTAAACACGCGTGTATCAACTAATTCAAATGGTGCATTTCATCAGAAGTAGTACTAACTTAGGCACACAGTGCGTTTCATCTCATGCTAGCAAAGTAGCAGTTAGTTTTTCATGAAGTTAGTTACGACATGGGTTTGAGTGGGAAATTCCGTTTTGGTTGTTAGAGGATTTTTCTAGAAGATATTTATAAGTGATCCAAGATTCTATATATATATATATATATATATATCTGTGTATTGTGTAAATTTCTCATATAGTGGAAATATTAATTTTCTCTTTCTCATAAATCTCTTTCTCTCTCCCTCTCTCACTCTTTCTTTCGTTCTCCGAGTATTTGCTCTAGAATCTTCAATAACTTTCTTGTGATTCACTTAGAGAAGCTTAGATTTTCTTCACCTCACGACCTCCCTCAATTTCCTCTTTTGGCTTATTGTGGGTCGTAGTTTCAGACCTATTGTTTTTATGCATTTTTTTGCACTTTTGTTATTAAACTTTAGAGTAAAGGCTCATTCAAGTAGGATGCATTCTCAAAATTCTGAAGCTAGGAGGTGGAAATATGAGTACAGGGGAGCCTTCCTTCTCTTTCTCATGACCTCTCTCAATTTCCTCTTCTCGTTGATTGTGGGTCAAAATTTTGGACCTATGTTGTTTTATGATTTTTTAGCATTTTTGTTATTGGAATTTTGATTTCTCTCTTGTTAAACCACCATTAGCCTCTATTCACTAAATATTGGAATTTTGGGCTTGATACTCTCCACAAACAATCACTTCTAAAGAACTCAAGGGGAGATTTGAGCCATTCTCGCTTTTGGCCCTTGTCGCAAAATGTCCTAACAAACTCTTTCTTCCTTTTAAATCTTAATCTAATTTTAAGTCAATTTTTTATTTTCAGCCAACTATTTTAAATGACATGTAGACTGAAAGGAGTGTCTAATTGTCAATTTCTTTGAAGTGCTTTGCTGAGTCATTCAAATAATAAAAAAATTATTTATATTTATTTATTTTTCAAAAATATGATAAAGTTTATTTTTTTAAAAACCCATTAAATTTATTTAATTATTATTTTAGTCTTTAAAATTTTAATCTTGTTAATTTCATCTCCCAATTTTGCAATTATTATCATATGACCCTCTCATCTACTGCCATTAAAATTAAAATGCTATTGTCAACTTTTAAAAATCATTGTAGTTTTTTTTTTTTACAATTTATAGTAATTAAAAATGACCACTAAAATTTCCAATAATTAGGAAATAATATAGAACCTTTTATTTTTATTTTTATTTATTTTTTAAAATGAAGCCTATAACGACATTGTCTCATTCAAACTTAGTTCATTCACAATTGTGATCATTGCTATTGCCTCTTGTTGAAAATAGTCTCAAATTCTTAATTAGATTTGGTTTGAGTTTCCTTGTCGAGAAATGAAAGCTTATCATTTGGGTGGAAGACAAGGATTCTCGTTGATATTAAAGGAAAAAAAAAAGTATTCTTTCTTCAAGAAGTAATATGTATTTCTTATCTATCAAGGAATAGAATTAGAGCCTTCTAAATAGGTAATGTTGCAAAGGATTTGATGGTCTTTGCCCAAGGGTCTTCCCACACGAGGACTGGAGAAGACTTTTAGAAGAACATGAGTTTTTTTTTTTTTCAAAAAGTAGTTTGGTAGATTGTTTGGGATTAAAAGATTACCCGTTGTTATGTGTTGGAAGTTTATTTATTTATTTTTTTTGTAAGTGTAAGAGAGTTTTTAATGTAGACATGGATTTGGCCAAATTACATTAAATATTTGTCTCGTGTAGATATTTTAATTGGTGTGAATGCGCTTCCGCTAATCCTAATTCACAATAATTGATATTATAGATTTTTCTATCGCACAAAACCCCTTCTTCTCTTCCCTATCACCTCCTCTCATTTAGACGCACACATGATAGAAAACTACAAAAGAGATTCCTAAATTGCCGATTGTACAATGCCCATCAAGCACAATCACACAATCAAATAGCATAATCACCCAAAATTACAAGCACAACCACCCAAAATTGAAAATTCACTTGCCATTAAGGCTGTCCATGGGTTGGTTCAGGTCGGGTTTGTGCCCAACCTGAACTCAACCTAAACAGCATTGGGTGGGGAAAATCTTAACCCATAACCAACCTGAATGGAGCTTCAAATCAGCCGGATCGGGTCTTATTGGTTTAGAGTATTCTCCTAGGGTCAACATCTTGCCAATTTTGGCCGAAATCTTGTTGGATCTCATGAGATCTAGTCTATATTCCTCTGGATCTATCAAGATTTGGCTGAGATCCCTTTAGATCTGTTGAGATCTCCTTATATCAGAGGAGTTAAGAGTTTAGGCTTACCGGATTTTCGGCTGAAACTTGTGATTTCTTAAAGGGAGAGGACAAGTCATCGGGTGGTGGGGTTCATCGGTTTCTCAGATAGCCAAATTGCAACTCGAACTGACAGTATCAGGTCCTGGCGTTGGTGACTTGTGGCCGATCAAACCACTGCTTGGATTGGGCGGTTATCGGGTGGAGAGCTGCGAGTTCAGGCAGTTCTTTGGGTTAAGGCGGTTGGTGGACAGGCCTACTTGCCATAATAATATTTTGTTGGGGTCCTTTTTGTCACCTTACCATGCTTCAAACTTTGATTGGCTTGACTTTCGGACCTGAGTTGAAGTTGGTAAGTCGAGCCCGCTGTTTGCATCAACACAAGTTAAGAAGGCTCGTGAATTGTCTTGGAATTGCACTTTAGTCAACAAACGTGCAAAAGAGAAGTAATATGTGATTTCCAACCAAGTATAGGGATGTACGATGTGGAATAACAACAGTGGGTAAATTTGGAGCAATGTGGTAAGGGAGAAAAAAGACCCTCCATTTGTGCTTCCTAACATAAAGAAAACTTATCGTGGCATCTACTGAATGTATTGGATAAAAACTGTGCATGAGAGAGTAATCTCTTCTCTCAGGCTGGGACATTTTTTTGGCTTTAATGGAAGTTGAGAGGATCTGCCAAGATCCTCTAGTTGAAGATCAAAGACACATATCGAGATAAGTTTAGGAGTCCAGCTTGGAACTGAACGCTAGCCCATAAGAAAAGACTAACAACCAGTGTGTTTCTTATCCCCCAGGGAACTAGCCCAAGGCCTAAATTGCAGAGGAAGAATGCACGATAAGATTCTCAAGGTTGATTTTAATATAACTTAAATAACCACCCTACAATAGTACTAAGTCAGTACAGCAATCCCAACCACAAGTCAGCATAGACAATTTATCCAGCAATTAATCAGTATAAGAAAAATTCAGTGGTTAATAACTCAGAAAGATGCTAACAACCTTTACATTTCATCTTCTGGTAAGAAGTCAAAAAAATGAAAAAAACTCAATAATAACAGACATATCATATCAACAGTAAAACTATAAAGTAATATGGGTTCTTCCCATTATAATCATAGAGAAAAGAGTGAAAACTCGGTGCAATTGAAGGGAGCAAAAGGGTGTCCAATGGTGGCGGCTCCAGGATTTTTTTCTAAGGGGTTCAATAAGAAGATAAATCTTAGATAGAAAATGAATCTTGTAGTCTACAATATTTCTTTATTTCAAATTTGTTCATAATTCTAGTAAGAAAATAAAATATAAACTATTAGTTCATTTGGCATATAGTTTCATAATATAATGAACATAGTAATTAGATGAAATCTTGAAAATCATCCATAGTTTTCAAATACAATAAAATTATTAATTATTATTGCTAAATGAACTTTAATTATCATTGCTCAGAATACTTCTATCTATTAGTTTGTTTTAACTCTTTACAATTCTTGTATTTAACAATTCAACTCAACTTTGACAACTCTTGTTATTTGTAACTGAATTAAGTGTGTTTGAGTCATGATTATAAACCAACTTATTACTTCATCTTTTTTCCTACTATTTGCAAGTCTCATATGATTTCCTATTTATTTTATACTTTAAGCAAAAAGTTAGATAAACTATTCCCAAATAGATGTTAAGAAAATTTTTGTTGTGTGAACATTTGCTTGTTTTCATTCAATCACTCTTGACCTGTCTCACACTCCTAATCCCTACTCAACAAATAACAAATTAAAAGCACTTCAGATTTAGTTACTAATTTTTATTTTCAAGGTTTTAGATTAAATTAGCTTGTTGTTGGGCTCTTTTTTTTAGGTTTAAAAATGCCAAAATATTGGTAAAAGGATTATATTTAAGGTTATTTTAGTTGTGATTAAAATAAATTAGGGCTAAAGTGTTCAAAATTTTATTTTAGAGGGTCAAAATAAAATAAATATATTATATATTATATATATTCTTTCTTGCCAAGTCAGGCGGTTCATTTGAACCCCCTGGACCATGGCTAGCGTCGCCCTTGGTCCAATCGTGTGCAACAGTGCTTCGAGCAAGCCTTCTTTCACAAAGCATACGTAGGTGATGACCATATGGTGGAGTTTTGTGTTGTTGTGATGGCGAGGTTAGTTCAATGAGGCTTCGAGAGTGGGTGTTCTATGAGAGGAATGAGATATGTGAGAACTACAATTCAAAGTAAGGGTGCTACGCATATTCTGGTTATTAATTTTTTGGGTTCCGCCTTCTTGGTTCATTTTCAACTGATGCCCTCACTTTTATAGTCTCTAGGAGTGAAATGATGAGGGTTGGTAGAAATGAGGAGGTCTGATTCAATAGGCCACGAGCTTTGATCATTCTTTCTTAGTTCTTAGACAAAGATGGAGGAGTTCTTAGACTAGCTATCAGTTCCGCAAGTTGAGCTGCCAATCACAAGACTGACTCCCCTTGACCACTCCAAGGCCTCTTGAAGATTTATGAATTTCTATAATGATTTTTAGCACCAAGCTTCAATAAAGATCACTCAAAGTATCTAATTGCGTAAGGCTTAGGTCTCCTATCTAAGGATTTGGCAATTTGAGAAGGTAAAGGTAGAGACTCTTTGCCTAAGGAAAATAGGTGGTTAACTGATTTCTCTCAAGTTTGCAATCTTGCTCAACCAAGATGATAGGCAAGGGCCAAGTGTGACTCTTTGCCTGACTGCTTTTTGAAATCCACACTTGCTTGACAGTTCAGCTGACAGCCTTATCTCACTTGACCGAGATTCTTCAGGCATCAGCTCCAATTACAGCACTTGGACTCTCATTTCAAATACATTCAAACCCAAAATTGTACAAATACATAGGAATTTAATTTGCACGAAATACACAAAAATTTGGCACTGAATATGCCAATGCTTAAATCCTAACAGGCGGCAAAGTTTATCTAACTTTGAAAGGAACAGTTATAATGGATAACTAAGAAATAATTCTAAATCAGAGCATGACAAAGAGAGAGGAAAAAAAAGCATGTCATTCATTTGTTTTGTTTTGCTTTTTTCTTTCTTTGGAATGAGCTTGATTTTATTCAACAAACAAACAAGAAGCAGCAAGCTGCAAACTATACCATCATCAAAACAAAACCAAACAAAATACACTCAGCCAGCTGTAGGATAAAAAAAACCAGCACCAAATCCAATCAAAAACAGCAAAGGAATTCTGCAATGGCTACACAGAATCCAATTTTGGATAGAATTCCGTCTAAGCTGCAGCAGCTTAATTTTTTCATCATGAATACTGAAAAGAGTAATTTTGGATGTGTATAACCTAGGGATGGCAATTTTTCCCCGCTCCGCTTGACCCGCCCCTCCCCGCTTCGCCCCGTGCGGGTTTTCCCCGCCCCACAAAGGTGGTGGGGCGGGGATGGGGTGAGATTTTAGACCCACACCATGGGGCGGGGCGGGGATGGGTTTACACTTTTTAGACCCACCCCGCCCCATCCCCGTCCCGCCCTGCATTAATAAGGGTTAAATTGTAATTTTATTGTATCCTAAAACCCTACTATTTAAACAAAAATATCATCAGCTTATTTTATTCTACCTAACGTGGCTCTACCTCTTTTTTCTCTCTAGCAAAGTTGGAAATAAGGTACCGATTTTAACTTTTTTTTTTTTTTTTTTTTTTTTTTTTTTTTTTTTGTCTTTATTGGAAACAAATTTATATACTATTGAATTGATGATATCATTCATGATTCATACGGTCTTTCTCAACTTACTTTTCATCATGAACATAATATAATTTTTTTTAATGAGTTACGGGTCTGTGGCTCTAAATATGTGTCTGTGTCATTGTTTTTGTAATTTTGTGTGGGCATTTGGCTGCTTAACAACACTTTTTCTTTAAGCTTGTTAAAATTTTATTTTATCATGTTATGAGATTTTTGTTGTGATATTGTCTTGTTAAACATTTAGATAATATTATTTAGTTTTTGCTAAAAATTAGTTTGATTTGATAGGATAAATTTATTTTTAATTTCAAGTATATTTTTATTATTGAAACATGTCATTTTATTTGAAAAAATGGTAATAGTTGTAGGGAAAATTAACAAGAAATAAAGTTTTACGGTGTAAGGCGGGGCTTCGTGGGTCTTTGCGGGGCCTTAAGGGGCGGGGATGGGGTAAGAAATTTTCCCCGTCATGCGGGGCGGGGTGGGGATGGGGCAAGAAAAATCCATACGGGGTGGGGGCGAAGATCTCATCCTTCGGCCCCGCCCCGCCCCATTGCCATCCCTAGACTATAACCTCATTTAGTGCTTATATGTTATGCTGGGCCCGCACTAAGTTATGCTGCAACTTGGGCTGAAGTCAGTAAATCAAATAATCGTGTATTACCCTTTTGCCTTTGAATTAGGCAAAGTGAATTAATTTGGTTGTTCTTCAGCCTGGCTTATATCATTCATGTTGATTCCTGCAACAAATGAAAGCAATCACCATTAAATTGCTAGAGCATTCTAGTTAACATATATATAAATAAACCTTCTGACATTCTCAATTATTTGTTTCTCAAAAAAAAAAAAAAAATCTCAATCATTTATTTATTTTTTCTTTGATTTTCACTGAAACTGCAGTTTCACATGTAGAGAAACCAATAAAGTTGCTATATATAGTCAAAAGAGTTTATAGTTCACATACAAGAATTTGTGATGTAATAGTAATTCGTAAAACAGAAAGAACTAACCTCCACTGAATGTAAAGGCAAACTCTTTGTTGTAGTCTGACCACTTTTCTTCAATTTCCCTCTAGATCTTCTCAGCTGCCTTCTTCTCCTTTTCTGCATTAGTGGCCACATCCCACTTTTCCTTCAGCTTCTTTCCATCGGTGTAGATTATTTTCTTCTCTTCCCTTGCTTTTCCCTTTTGTTTTAGATCATTTATCTATCCTTTGGCTCCAGATATACTCTTTCCAACTGTTGACGTTTTTTGCTTGTCCACTTTCTGTTGTAGCTCATTGATCTGTGATTCATTAATACTCTGAATTGTTGCCTCAACCGAATCAAGCTTCAAGAAATTTTCTTTATTCTTTTCTAGTTGAGATACTATCTCAGCCATAGGCTTGATCAGATTGGTGCACCTTTCAATGGTGTCATTGGCTTGGCAGAAATGGCTTTCAGAACTGTGAAGTCCTTTAAGAGTTGTAGCACTAGGGATTTCATTCCAATCGAGGTGCCATGACTCATCCAAGTCACACAACAATTCTAATGCCGAATTTAAAGAAATGGAATGATCAGGAAAAAGTGCAGAAGAGAAGTCGGTTGCTAATACAGTTTTACAATGTCCAATGCATTGTCTATGTCATATTGACCTGGCCTGGCTTTCTTGGGCTGCACATTTGTTATGAAACAGCTGGATGCAGACTAACAAGTTTCAGAATTGGCTCCCAAGTGTAAAAGGACTCCATATCATCATCCTCAGTCATTAGACACAGTAGAAGCCTCTTCATGCCCAACCATTGGTGGAGCATTTAATCCAGAAGTTTCATATGTTGGAGTAGTTACTGCAACTGATGACTTTTCAAGTTCTGTAGTAGGAATGTAGGATGACAGATTGATGGTTTTACGTGTTTCTCCTCTGCAGCTTCTGTGTGCTTCTTTGAGGCTGACCTAGGGACCAAATGAGTTTCTTTTTCCTTCTTCTTCCTCATCTACTAGTTGTGGAGACCTGATGCTTGTTTATAGATTTCATTGGAAGAATCCTTCATAATAGATAAAACATAATGAGAAATTATTGTTCAAGGCAAAGAGAATTTTATGATGATCAGATTGAGAAAGATGGTAACTTTTGTACCTATCAAAAAAAGAAAGACAATAACCTTTTTGGATCCGGTCTCTTCCTGTTCTGCTTTTGGTTCATTTAGTACCTCATCAACAGCTTCTGTAGTTGGCCCTTATAAAAACTGTGAATCAATTCTAACACGATCAAGAACATTATTTACAAAATGAGAATATACCTCTTCTCCATACTAAGCTAAATGGATTCACGAAGACTAAAAAAAGTCAATGTCACATATAGGTAGTTAAATGTGGGGAGTGATACTCTCTCTTTCTCTCTTAAATGATTGAGGTTTGTCCCAGGGGTTGGGAGAGAGAGATTTGAAACAGTAAGCTTCATTTCATGGTGTGTGGTCTGCAGTCAATTGTGTTTAACTCTTGGGATTAAAAGAAGTGAACTTCTTTACAAGCTGATGATTAGCACGTATCTAATTATATTTTAGACAAATTTATTTCTATCAATTAAATCATAGGTTTTTCAGTCAAAGAAGTTTTGTTTGCAGTGCAAAGAGTTGGACAACGATGAGTTGGTTCTTTCTCAATAACACTACCAAACAACACAATCGAATTGTGAAGCAAACCATCTTTTTAAGGATGGAATAAGATAATTATAAAAAAAAAAAAAAAAAAAGGATGGAATAAGATACATGAGAGAGCACCATATTATGGTGTGATTAGCTCATACACTAACACAAGGTGGAGTCAAGAAAAAGAGAATGTTTTGCCTTTTACCTTTGTGATTTTGCTTTAAGCAAGATGAATTTGGTTGTTTTTTAGCCTGGTGTGCATCATTTATTCTATCCCTGAAACAAATGAAATATATTAATAACTTTTAAGGAGAATTCTTGTTAAGCTTATAATGCAAACATAAATATACAGATTCTCAATTTTTAGTTTTATTTTTTTGGTTTATTCAATTGTGGTTTAATCTTCACTGCAAGTTCACATCTGGAGAAACTGATAGAAAAAGCCATAATAAATACTATAGCATGTTGCATGTGTGAGGCAAAACACAAAAAGGTCAAAAGAAGCAGAGAAACAATGCTATAAGTGAATAAAGCCAAATTATAACTTTATACCGAAACACACACACACAAAGTGTGAATGTGAAGAGGTTGCAGTTTGAACGTTTAAATCTTGGTTTTATGCAGGGAAGTTCAAGACTTCATGTCACAATTAGGGGAAAATTTTCTGTAGCAATAAATATTAATATTCCATTTTACCAGGTCCAGAGAAACATAAATTCCATCCAAACAAATTAAATAGAGTAAGTTCATGTAGAAAATGTTAGTATATTTCAAAGACTACATAGTTAGTTGGCATATTAGAATCTATGGTGGTAAATAGTTGACATTCTATGATAATAGTAATTAGTGAAACAGTGTATAGTATGTGAAGTACTAACCTCCCAAGTGTGGAAGAAAGTGATACTAAGCTGATGTTGAAGAAGCTGTAGGGAAATCAATCTCCAGGTCAGGAATGTGCATAACCTTTGGCCTATCTGGACCTCCTCCACCTCCTTCCTCCATTTGACAACGCTCTGTCAATAGTGGACATCTTTGTATTTGCAAATGTTGAAGAGAGCTAGGTAGCCCATCTTCAGGCAAGGACTGGAGCATAGGGCAGTCCTCAATGTAAAGGTCTTTGAGCGAAGGGAGGCTTTTCAGTATCTCCTTGGGGCCTAGAGACTGTAGAAAGGGGCATGAGCCAATACTCAAGCACTCCAGCGTAGCAGGTAGCTCCTCTGTTAATTTCACAAGCATTGGACAGTTTCGAATGGAAAGTAGTGTGAGAGATAACAAAGTTGACAGTGACGCTTCTTTCCCCTCGGACAAAGACATCAGATCTTTGCAATCACGAATGTACAATGCCTTAAGGCCAGGAAGCTGGGGCCATTGTGGAAGTGAGGTGAGGTTTGAGACGCCGGATATAACCAGTGAGTATAGAGAGCTAGTATTTGGTATTGCCCTCACTAATGTTCCATCAAGACATGCATCCAGTGCTAAATGCTGAAGACGTTCAGCAAAATGTGGTTGTGGGAGAGCAACTAATAACTCACACCCACTGATCTCCAACTTTTGTGGAGCGAAGTCTATTGGCAGTGTCTGTAACTTGGGGCAGCTTGTTACATTCAGTTCCAACAAATTAAACCAGGACCCACACATAGGCTCCCAAGCCGTCACTACTTCACTCCAATCCTCCAGAATAAGATTGTCAATAAGAGTTAGAAACATCAAACTTGGGGCCACTGGAAGAGCCCTTAGGGATATGCAGCTTTTGATCTTCAGAGTTCTCAACTTTGGAAAGCAGTTGGGTAGCTCCCTCAGTTTGGGGCAGTTGCTAAACTTTAGCCGTGAGAGGGAAGGACATCTGACCTCTGGCCATTTCTCCAACTCCTGCATACCTTTGACGCAGAGAACTCGAAGATTGGGTAGCTCACCAAGAGTGAGAGTTTTGCAATTTGTGCAATCATTCAAGGTAACACTAACCAAATTTTGGAGCTGCCCTTCTCTCATCCAAGCTGGAAATTCATTGCCCCTGTATTGACAAATTTGGAGCTATTTGAGGTTTGAGTGAGGTTGTAGGCCTTCAAGTACAATTTTTTCAGTTGCATCATCATGTGTATTGACAACCCTGTCACTCCATTCAAACACCAACTTCCTAAGGTACTTCTTCTCATTCATCTTAGCCTCCACTACATTAACCACATTTTCTAGCTGTGAGATATGTAATGTTCCTGAGAGATATGCCATGTTCTTCAGTTCTTCAATTCGGTATCCAATCTTGTTGCCAACCCGAAATGCATGCCAATTCTGCAGACGGGTAAAGTTCCCCACTTTTGGTGGCAGGATGGAGAACTTGAACCAGAATAAATCCTTGAGCTCCATATGTCGCAAATTAACCAAGTTCCCAAGGTCCTTGGGCAATTTGAAAAGCCAAGGGCACCCCAAGAGTTTCAGTGTTTCCAAATTGTAGAGATTACAAATTGAGTTGGGCAGAAATTTGATTTCTGTTCTAGAGAGGTCAAGGTAGCGTAACAACTTCAACTCATCAATTGAGCTGGGCAATTCCAAGATCATACTTGAACTAAGATCCAAGGTCCGGAAGTATCTCATTGTATGAAATGCTCTGTCAAGGGCTCGACCAAAGTTTTTCAGGTAGTGACTAGGAAATAGAAGTGACCGCAGCTTCCTAGCATTCTCAACAATCGTCAACATAGGCTGCTCGACATCTTTACCAAGCAAGCTCACATGATGAGATTGTTCAGAGAAACTGTATGACTTGTTATCATTTATCAGACAACAATTGGGGCTTGAAATTGATAGTGCCAAGTCATGGATAAGATCATGCATGTTGAATATCTCCTTGTCGTCAATGACTGAAACTTGAAAGATCTTACTAAGAGCTCATCAAAATATGCAATTCCAATCTCCTCCATCCCTTATTCTTGAGCTTGTACAAACCTTTGCGCAAGCTAGAGCTTGACCAATTGAATCCAATTCTTCCTTGTGGAAAACGTAGGCCTTAGGAAATAAGTAGCAGTAGGAGAAACAACGCTTTAGATGAGAAGGTAGATGGTCATAGCTCAATTTCAGAATAGCCAAAATTTTGGGCTTGTCATTTCTAGAGTTCTGGTCCTCTATCTCCCACATTTCACTGCTTTGAATTTTCTGCCATTTTTTTACATCATCAACACAACCACGCAAGAGACCTCCCATTGCTTTGACTGCCAATGGGAGACCTTTGCACTTTCTGACGATTTGTCTACCAATGTCTTCCAAAACTTTTCACCTTTGGCTAGACAAACTTTCACCCTGAAACGCAATTTTTGCAAACAAGGACTTGTTGGGCTTTGTGGAGCCTAGTTGTGTTTGATTCGGTTGACGACCCGACCCGACCCGACCTTAATAATGCTGCGTGGTTTTTAATGGGAGATTTTCTGAGGCTTAGTCCATGAAGTGGAGGCTTGGGCTGATAGGTCTAAGTCCAGCGCTCATTTTTTTGGCCGTTTTGTAGCCCATTGTGAATCTTGTGCGCAGGATGTAAAAACTGTTTTTTGGTGATTAGGGTTTTATTATGTTGTTGTCGTTCTTGAGAGACCTAAACACTGTTCTGCCGCACTTTGTAATTTTTCCCTGATAATAGTGAAATCCTTGCAACTCTGTGGACGTAGGCAAATTGTCGAACCACATAAACATTGTCTCGTGCATTTGATTATTTTTCTTTGGCGTGTGTTTTCTCTATTTTTTGTTTCTTACAGGTTGGGAATTTCGGGTTAATTCCTTACAACTGGTATCAGAGCCTAGGGTTAGGTTTGAGTGGGAGTAATGGCAGAGGAAGCAGGAAAGGCGTTTGGAATAGAAAAGTTTGATGGCACAAACTTCGCATATTAGAGGATGCAGATTGAAGATTATCTTTATGGGAGGAAATTGCATTTGCCTCTTTTGGGGACAAAACTTGAGACTAAGAAGGCTGAGGAATGAGCTTTTCTTGACAGATAGGTACTGGGAGTTATCAGGTTAACTCTGTCTAGGTCTGCTGCATACAATGTTATAAAGGAGAAGACTATAGCAGATTTGATGAAGGCTTTGTTTGGTATGTATGAAAAGCTGTCAGCAAACAACAAGGTGCATCTGATGAAGAAACTGTTCAATTTGAAGATGGTAGAGAATGCATTAGTAGTACAACATTTGAACGAATTTAACACCATCATAAATCAATTGTTGTTTATAGAAATTGATTTTGATGATGAGATTCGTGCACTGATCGTTTTGGCTTCTTTGCCAAACAGTTGGGAGGCAATGAGGATGATAGTAAGTAATTCTACAGGAAAGGAAAATTTGAAGTACAATGACATACGAGATTTAATTCACAGAAGAGATGCAGGTGAAATCCCAGGATCTGGTTTTGCCCTAAACCTTGAGACAAGAGGCAGAGGTAATGACAGAAATTCAAATCGGAGCAAATCAAAATTTAGAAATTCTAACCGGAACAGAAGTAAATCTAGATTAGGCCAACAAGTACAATGTTGGAACTGTGGGAAAACAGGTCACTTTAGGGGGCAATGCAAAAGCCCTAAGAAGAAGAATGAAGATGACTTTGCTAATGCTAAAACAGAAGAGGTACAAGATGCATTACTTCTTGCAGTAGACAGTTCACTTGATGATTGGGTTTTCTCAGGAGTTTTGTTTCATACCACTCCACACCGAGAAATCATACAGAATTATGTTGCAGGTGATTTTGGTAAGGTGTATTTGGCTGATGGTTTAGCCTTGGATGTTGATGGTATGGGAGATGTCCGGATATTGTTACCTAATGGTCTATTTGGTTACTAGAGAGGGTTTGACATATTCCTGACCTGAGGAGGAATCTGATTTCTATTAGATAACTTGATGATGAAGGACATGTAATACTATTTGTTGGTGGTACTTGGAGGGTTACAAAGGGAGCTAGGGTATTGGCTCGTGAAAAGAAGACTGGTACTCTATATATGACCTCAAGTCCAAGAGACACAATTGTAGTTGCTGATTCAAATACTGATACAAGCTTATGGCATCGCAGACTTAGTCACATGAGTGAGAAAGGGATGAAGATGCTGCTGTCAAAAGGAAAACTACCAGAATTGACGTCCATTGATTTTGACATGTGTGAAAGCTGCATCTTAGGAAAATAAAAAAAGGTGAGCTTCTTGAAAATTGGTAGGACACCAAAGGATAAAAAATTGGAGTTAGTATACATTGATTTGTGGGGGCCCTTCTCTGGTTGCATCCCTTGGAGGTTCAATGTACTACATCACTTTTATTGATGACTCAAGTAGAAAGGTATGAGTTTATTTTCTAAAAAATAAATCGGATGTATTTGAAATTTTTAAGAAGTGGAAGGCCATGGTTGAAACAAAAACATGTTTGAAAGTAAAATGTTTAAGGTCAGATAATGGAGGAGAGTACATAGATGGAGGGTTCAGTAAGTATTGTGCTGCACAGGGAATTAGGATGGAGAAGACCATTCCTGGGACACTACAGCAGAATGGTGTGGCTGAGCGCATGAACAAAACTCTCAATGAGCATGCTAGGAGTATGAGGTTGCATGCTAGACTACTAAAAACTTTCTGGGCTGATGCTGTTAGCATTGCAGCTTACTTAATAAACCTCGGACCATCAGTTCCCATGGAGTTCAGACTTCTTGAGGAGGTTTGGAGCGATAAAAAGGTAAAGTTTTCACATTTAAAAGTTTTTGGTTGTGTTTTTTATGTTTATATTGATTCTAATACTTGTAGTAAACTTGATGCAAAGTCCAAAATATGTTTTTTCATTGGCTATGGTGATGAGAAATTTGGCTATAGGTTTTGGGATGAACAAAACAGAAAAATCATCAGAAGTAGAAATGTGATATTTAATGAACATGTTATGTACAAGGATATGTCAACTGTAGTGTTAGATGTTACAAAGATAGATCAAAAGAAATCTGAATTTGTCAACTTAGATGAATTGACTGAAAGTACTGTCCAGAAAAAGGGTGAAGAAGATAAGGAGAATGTAAATTCACAGGTAGATCAGAGTACACCTGTAGCTGAAGTTCGCAGATCTTCCAAGAACATTAGACCTCCATAGCGTTATTCACCCGCTCTAAATTATCTCTTATTGACTAATGGTGGTGAGCCAGAGTGTTATGATGAAGCCTTGCAAGATAAGAATTCAAGCAAGTGGGAGTTAGCCATGAAGGATGAGATGGATTCCTTGTTGGGGAATCAGACATGGGAATTAATTGAATTGCCAGTAGGAAAGAAGGCTTTGCACAACAAGTGGGTATATAGAACAAAGAATGAGCATGATGGTAGCAAACGTTACAAGGCCAAATTAGTTGTTAAAGGGTTCCAGCAGAAGGAGGGCATTGACTACACAAAGATATTTTCTCTAGTTGTGAAGATGTCAACAATTAGACTGGTATTGGGAATCGTGGTTGTAGAAAATTTACATCTTGAGTAGTTAGAAGTGAAGACGGCATTCCTTCATGGTGACTTGGAGGAAGACCTTTACATGATTCAGCTAAAAGGGTTCATTGTTCAAGGACAAGAGAATCTAGTCTGCAAACTGAGAAAGAGCTTGTATGGCCTAAAAGAGCTTGTATGGCCTAAAACAAGCTCTTAGATAGTGGTACAAGAAATTTGACAGTTTTATGCATAGAATTGGGTTCAAGAGATGTGAAGCTGATCACTGTTGCTATGTTAAGTTTTTTGAGAATTCTTTCATCATATTACTGTTGTATGTGGATGATATGCTTATTGCAAGGTTTAGAATTGAGTAGGAATGGCAACGGGTCAGGTTCGGGCTGGGTTTTTTCATACCCGGACCCAACCTGTGGGCTTGAACCCGTGGCCCGGACTCGGCCTATTTATTAAACAGATATTTTTTTTTTTTTTTTTTTTTTTTTTTCGGGGCCCAAACCTGCCCCGTTGGGCCCTACGGGCCCTGTTTCGGTTGACCAGATTTAGGCCAATCCATGGCCTAACCGAAGAAAAAAAAAAGAATTGAAGCCTAAATAGAGCCCTAACGAAAATCTAATCACAGTTTAGTAACTAAACTTATTCAAAAACCTCAAAATCAAACTATAAACCAAAAAAATACATGAGAATTGAATCAAAGCAATGAATAATTAAAACTCTAATGATTCCTCTTTTTTCTCACTTTCTCGGTAACTAAACAGAGCCAAAAAATCATGATTCACAAACCCAAAATCACAAACACAGAAATCCCAAAATCACAACCACAGAAATCGTTGAATATACATGTTTAAAAAAAAATAATTACAACAAATATTCTTCAACGACAAGTTGTTTGGGGGTTTGGTGGCTTTGAATTTGCTGAGGGATAGTGGGGGCTTCGATCAGAGGGTGAAGGAAATGTTGAGTACGAAATGTCCATCAGATGATGCTGCACTTGCATCACCTATTTACAGGTTTTCTGGGCTTGGTTGGGGCTGTCGTGGTGAGAAGAGAGGTGAGTGAGTAAGGCTCGATTGTGGCTGTGGTGGTCAGAGGAGAGGAGAGTGAGTGAGTGAGAGTGGGAGAGGACTGAGGGAGGTGTGAGCTGAAATGATGGAATGAGGGTGAGGAGGGACTGAAGGAGGCATAAGCTGTTGTTCAAAAAAAAATAAGCGATTTAGGGTTAGTTATAGCTATATATATAGGGTTTTTTTTTTTTTTTTTTTTTTTTTTTTTTTGTAATTTTAGGGTAACTGGGTTATATCTGGGCTGGGTTTCGAGTCGGGTTTCAAATTTTTTTTGATAAAACCTGAACCCGACCCAGACCCGTTTTGGTTTTTTTTTTTTTTTTTTTTTTAAAGAACCCATACCCGACCTTATTCCTAATCGGACGAGGTAAAACTCGGCCCATTAGGGTCGGGCTAGGCCGGGCCGGGTACCCGCGGGTCGGGCGAAAATTGCCATCCCTACCATTGAGGAGATTAATAATCTGAATAAGCAATTATCGAAACAGTTTGCAATGAAGGATTTGGGAGCTGCAAAGCAAATCCTTGGTATAAGAATCATTGGGGACAAGGCTAATGGTACATTGAAGCTTTCACAGTCAGAGTATGTGAAGAAAGTTCTCAGTAGATTCAACATGAATGTAGCTAAACCAGTAAGCACACCCTTGGGTAGTCATTTCAAACTAAGCAAAGAACAGTCACCGAAGACAGAAGAAGAAAGGGACCATATGAGTAAGGTGCTTTATGCCTTAGCTATTGGCAGCTTGATGAATGCTATGGTGTGTACGAGGCCATACATTGCACATGCAATGGGAGTTGTGAGCAGATTCATAAGTAGGCCAGGAAAGTAGCATTGGGAGGTAGTCAAGTGGTTTCTGAGATATCTGAAGGGTTCATTAGATACATGTCTTTGCTTCACAGGTGCAAGTTTGAAACTGCAGGGTTACGTAGATGCTGATTTTGCTAGTGATATTTATAGTAGAAAGAGTACCACTGGGTTTGTTTTTACTTTGGATGGTACAGCTATATCATGGGTTTCAAATCTACAAAAGATTGTCACTTTGTCTACTACATAAGCTGAGTATGTTGCAGCAACTGAAATTAGAAAGGAGATGATTTGGCTACATGGTTTCTTAGATGAATTGGGTAAGAAGCAGGAGATGGGCATTCTACATAGTGATAGTCAGAGTGTAATCTTTTTTGCCAAAAATTCGGCTTTTCATTCAAAGTCGAAACATATACAGACAAAATACTACTTTATCTGTTACCTTGTTGAAGATAAGCTGGTAATACTTGAGAAGATTTGTGGATCTAAGAACCTGGCAGACATGTTGACTAAGGGTGTCACTATTGAGAAGCTGAAGCTGTGTGTAGCTTTAGTTGGCCTTCTAGCTTGAGGATAGGAGGATGAGTTGCAGGGATGAGGGATTATGTTTTGGAGGATTGCGGTTGATGTTGGTGATTGAACTAGTCTCCAAGTGGGAGATTTGTTGGGCTTTGTAGAGCCTAGTTGTATTTGATCCGGTTGACAACTCGAATAATGTTGCGTGGTTTTTAATGGGAGATTTTATGAGGCTTAGTCCATGGAGTGGAGGCTTGGGCCTGCCCAAGTCAGAGTGCTCATTTTTTTGGTTGGTTTTGTAGCCCATTGTGAATCCTGTGCATAGGCAAATTGCCGAACCATGTAAATATTGTCTTGTGCATGTGATTATTTTTCTTTGGCGTGTGTTTTCTTTATTTTTTGTTTCTCACAGGTTGGGAATTTTGGGTTAATTTCTACAGGACCAGCATTCCTCTTTCGACAAATATCCCAAAAGATGGGGATGTTGTGTGCCTATGATATCCTTAAGCTTGGTAATCCGACTAATGACCAAGACTCTGCTTCCCTTTTCCCCTTGTTTCAAAAGATCCTTTAGGGGCTTCCATTTTAGGTAATCCACGGTCCAGACATCATCTAGAACAAGTAAGAAATGTTGTCTTGCCAAGTATTCTAGAAGCTGGGATTGCAGGTGGCTTGTGGAGCTGTCATCCAATTTCATCTTGGAATGAAATTGTATCATTTCTTTTAGAATCCTGGTCAGGTCAAATTGGACTGTGACATAGATCCACATCCTAGATTCAAAATGGCCAGTTATGCTGTTGTCGTTGAAAACAAGCTGAGCAAGTGTTGTTTTACCCAAGCCCCCCCATACCGATGATGGGAATCACATAAATTTCTCCTTCTTTATCGAATTCATTCGATAGTAGCATATGTGTTATCCTTTCTTTATCATCCTCCTTGCCAACTACATCTGACTTGTCCACAAAATAGCCTGTGTAGTTTAGGCTCTCAATCTAACGGCCATTAACTTTGATGTCAAGATGGAAACCTTCCATTTCTTTGGCAATCCTATTGAATGTTTCTGTAATCTTTTTGACATAATGTATTGCATCATGTTTATAGGATATTTTGGATTTACTCAGTTGAGGCTGGATTATATCTTCCTTCTGCCTTTGTTTCCAAAGAAAGGCTTCTGTTTTAAAAGTATCCAATGCATCTTCTGCATCAAAAGCTGCCTCCTGGAGCTTTTTGAGTCAATCTTTCAGATGTGGATCATTCACTTGCTTGTTCTTTGCATCTTCAACCACACCTTGGATACTAGTGAGCTTACTTTCCAAGTCTTTTATATCTTCCTTCACGCCATGGACCTGAGAAAACTCCTCTTGGATTAAGGAGGTAGTACTTTTTGTAAAGGATGGTGCTGCATCAGTTAATAGACAAGCTCAAAGTTGTATCAGTGCTGCTTAAACGACTTGTAGTTTATTCATAGTGTTGTAAACTTGTATGTAGTTTAGGATAAGGCTTGGAGTGTTAGTTAGTTACACTGTTAAGTCCATGTGTCTCTATTCTATTGGACACTAAACAATTCTGTTAGGATAGAGTTTTTGGTGTCTAATCAGTTATGATTGGTTAGCATATATATGATGTATTACATGTAATCTATACAATACAATATACAAAATTCTCATTTCCTTTCTCTTCTAGAATATTCTCTCCAAGAACCACAGTTTTCTTTCATGTTATCAGAGCTCCATTAATGGTGTCTTCTGCTAGTTCTTCATCCTCTACAACAACAGGATCAACCTCGAGTTCTTTAATCACTCATGGTGTTAATCCTTCTCTGCTACTCTTGTCAAATATGGTAAGTATGGTTACTGTGAAGCTTGACTACAACAATTATATGGTGTGGAGACATCAAATCAAAGTGATTTTGGTAGCATATTCAATGATCAATTCCATCAATGATGATAATCATGCACCAGATCCTTTTCTTAAGGATAGCTCAGGAAACTTTACAACTGAAGCTCATCCAGAGTTTTTTCAATGGAAGATTCATGAACAGGCCTTGTTCACTTTCCTTAGTTCAACTCTCTCTCCATCAATCTTGGCTCTTACTGTAGGCTAGAAATTTGGATGAGGAGTTTGGAAAGTGCTTGAGAAAAGGTTTGCATCAGTGTCACAATCTCATGTTCTCAGTTTGAGAGATGAGCTAATGAGTGTCAAGAAGGGCTCAAAATCTATGGATTCTTTCTTCCAACGAATTAAAGAAGTCAGAGATAAGCTTGGGGCTGTAGCAGTCTGTGTTGATGAAGAAGAGCTAATCCATCTAGCTCTTAAAGCCCTACTATCAAAATATGATGCATTCTGTTCTACAATCAGAACTAGGAATGACATACTTACACTTGAAGAATTGAATACACTCTTGAATGTTGAAGAAAGATCAATCAAGAAGAGGTCAATCAATTCAGATCTCAGGGATTCTACATCTTTGGCTACGACAGTCAATCAATTCAGTCAAGGTTTTACAAGAGGAAGAGGCAAGAATGGTAATAATAGAGGTCGTGGCAATGGCAGAGGTGGCAATGAATTCTCTGGAGGTGGTTAATTTCATAATAGCAATAATCAAGTTAGTGATCATCAATTCACTTCTTTTCCATAGACCAAGTCCAGATCTTCTTAGGGACAGAAAGTTGCATGTCAAATCTATGGTAAAAATGGTCATTTTGCTTTGGATTGCTACCATCGCATGAATTTTGCTTACCAAGGTAGACATGCTCTAGCTAAACTTGTCTCCATGGTTGCAAGATCAATGGTTGCAACTACAAGTGCTAATTAGAATCAAAACTGGCTGACTGACACTGGTGCTTCTGATCATATCACACTAAATTTGTCTCAGCTTTCTCTTGCTCAGCAACCTACAACTGCTAAGTCTGTAATAGTTGGCAATGGGCAAGAATTACTAGTGACACATATTGGAAATGGTAAGCTAATCACTCCTTCTCACAATTTCTGTTTGAATAACATACTTTGGGTTCCTCAAATTGCTTCAAACTTGTTATTTGTACACAAATTATGTCTTCAAAATAATGAATTTTGTTATTTTGATGCATATCAGTTCTCAATTCAGGATTTGCCTACGGGGAAGGTTCTTTATAGAGGGTTGAGTAAGGATGGAGTCTACCCTATACCTCCTTTTGCCTTCTACCTTCCTCATCTCCTTCTCATGTTAGTTCTAGTGGCTTTGCTGCAATGTCTCCTCAGACTTTACTTTGGCACAATAGGCTTGGACACCCTTGTGCAAAGGTTTTACATTATGCTATGTCTCCCTATCCTTTTGTCAAGCTTTCTACTGTTAGTGATATATGTTCGAAGTGTACATCTTGTATAAGTGCTAAAATGCACAAGCCTCCTTTTCATAAACATGTATCAAGTACTGAATATCCCTTTCAATTTGTTCATTCTGATTTATGGGGTCCTGCTCCTGTGACTTCTGTTCTTGAACACAAATTTTATGTGATTTTTGTTGATGACTTTACTCGTTTTACTTGGTTGTTTTTATTAAAGAGGAAGTTTGATGTGTTCAAGGTATTCTTGCATTTCAAGTCCTTAATTCAAACTCAATTTATTGCTAAAATCAAGACCTTAAGGTCTAATGGAGGTGGTGAGTTTGTTAATAACAATTTCAAATCTTTTTATTTGGAGCATGGTATTCAACATCAACTTTCCTGCCCTTATTCCCTTTAGTAGAATGGTATTGCTGAGAGGAAACACAAGCAGATTAGGAAAGTGGATTATCTATGCTTCATCATTCCAATCTTTCTCTTTCTTATTGGTCATATGCTTTTAGTACGGCAATTTATCTTCTCAATAGAGTTCCCTCTATTTTGAACTTTATCTCACCCTGGGAAAAGTTGTATGATCACAAACCACCCTTTCATGCCTTGAAAACCTTTGGTTGTGCCTGTTACCCTTTTTTGAGGCCTTACCACTCAGCTTTTCCATTTGGGTTTCCATGCTTCTTGTGCAGATAGTAACTTCTTTATCCTTATCCATTCAGATCATGTTGTTTATTTGCTTTTGTATATGGATGACATTATTATTACTGGCAATCATGGTGCTTTTGTTACTGAGATTATCAGGCAACTTGGTGTTTCTTTTGCTCTCAAAGATTTGGGTCTTTTGAGTTACTTCTTGGGTTTGTAGATTGAGTATACCACTGATGGTATCTTTGTGCATTAGTTTAAGTATGCCAAAGATTTATTGTCTAAGTGGGGCACTCTTCAATTGGGCATCTATTTTAGGTTTGGTCTTCTCACTCTATCTGCCTATTATGATGCTGATTGGGTTGGGGATCTTATTGATAGAAGGTCTATTACTGGCATGGTTGTTTTCTTAGGGAATTCTCCCATCACTTAGTCTGCTAAGAAACAATCAGTTGTGTTTAGATCTTCAATCGAGGCTGAGTACAGATCCCTTGCTATTACCACTGTAGAGTTATATTGGTTGAGGATGCTTTTCAAAGACTTAGGGGTTTATTTGTATCATCCTCCCATTTTATGGTGTGACAATGTGTTAGCTCTTGCTTTAGCTTCTAATCCCATTTTTCATGCCAGAACTAAACATATTGAAGTGGATTATCATTTTGTTCAAGAGAAAGTTTTGAATAGGGATATGGTCATCAAGTATATTTCCACCTTGGACCAATTGGCTGATCTATTTACCAAGAGCTTGCCTTCCCCTCGGTTTCATGCTCTTTCTTTCAAACTCATGGGGCTTTCTCCCCTTCATTTGAGGGGGGTTGTAAAGGATGGTGTTGCATCAGTTAAATTAGTTAGCAAAGCATCAGTTAACAGACATGCTCAAAGTTGTATCAATGCTGCTGAAATGACTTGTAGTTTATTCATAGTGTTGTAAACCTGTATGTAGTTTAGGATAAGGCCTGGGGTGTTAGTTAGTTACATTGTTAAGTCCACGTGTCTCTATTCTATTGGACACTAAACAATTCTGTTAGGATAGAGTTTTTGGTGCCTAATCAGTTATGATTGGTTATCATATATATGATGTATTACATGTAATCTATACAATACAAGATACATAATTCTCATTTCCTTTCTCTTCTATAATATTCTCTCCAAGAACCACAGCTTTCTTTCACTTTTGAGGATGATATCCACAATTGGTTTATTACATATGAAGTAGGGTTTGCCATATATGGCTTGTTGATGGCCCGAAAGACAAAGAAGAATGCAAATATTTCTATTGGGTCAGTAGATAGGATAGGCTTTTGTTGTGTAAGTGGAACAAAGTTACAAAGGATGAATATCTATACTATCATAAGTGTATACATAAATATAATCTATTTGGAGACCACTTATTGCTGAAAACTGAAAACACTATAGTAAAATAATTTTTAAATGTGTGAATAGTGCCGTGAGTTTTAAAGAAAAATTTACTGAAATCCGTACTTGCAGGTTCTGTAAACAGTGCGTGAGACCCACACAAAAATGCAAACTCACAACTACCGCAAATGCAAACGCTATCCAAACCTGTCCATAGTGTCTCTAGAAGACTAACTAAACGGAGGAAAAACTAGGAAATGGCACCAAAAAATGATTGAAATTTATTGTGAAGATGGAGAAAAAGTATCTAACTCGGTTACTTACCAACTACCAAGATAAACAACTAGCTATTCATATCATAGTAGAATTATAAAACCAGGTACAGCCAGGGTTTCCCATTTGAAAATGACATGTAAAAGAGTGGATGAATAAGACCGGGGTTTACTTTACATATTCATTTAACACGCCGATGTAGCCGGCTCTCGTGTTTTAGAAAGAGATGTCTTTATTTATTTATTTTTTTTTTTTGAGATAAACCCTATATAGAGATGTTCAAAATTTCAAATCGCCCTGCTTACTAACTATAGAGTTATAAATAATAATAAAAAAATGTTTGTGCATAAAATGTTATCCGGTGACTCAGTAAAGATTCTAGGTAGCTAGCCAAACTTGACCAGACTTGAACTTAACTGTTTATTATATGTTCCTATAAAGGAAAAAAAAAAAACTGTTTATTATATGTCGTTGTTAAGGGAATTTCTCAGCTAACAAAGAAAGCGTCAAGGGATTGGATTCAGAAGAACCCATTAATCCCCAATTTAATAAAAACAATAATAAATGAAAAAGAAAAGGTATAAGAATAGAGTTGAGAAAGTATTACTATTAGTATTGAATAAAGATCTGTCCTTTCGAATGATTTGTAAGTAGTTTGTGGCGGCCATGGCGATGGTTTTGGTTACAGACTTAGAGGTTAGGAGTGATAAGGAATTGATAGCTCAGCTCAGCTTTTGAGACGGTGGTTTATTTATTTATTTATTTTTGAGAATATATTTATGAGTAAAATACATGGGTAGTACTTATCTTTATACTGTGTATACGTTTGGATAGAAATGAATAGTAATTTTATTATTATTTTTTTATTGTTTTCAGTGTAATATCAATTTAGTCTCCGTTGTTATCCCTTTGAATGAAAAAATATGATATGCCAAACAGAGTAATAAAAAATGATTTTTCATACCACATTAATTGTTAATTTTACCATCAAGTGTAAATAAAAATAAATTAAAAAAAACCCTTAAAATTTCTGTTCAAACCTTCAAGTAATCGTTGTGCTTTCACGCTTACCAATGATTAAATCGAGGGTTTTCTTATTGTTTTGATATTTTCTATGTTTTAGCCCATCTGTGTCTTCTTGGATTGGTTTGAAAATGGCTTTGGTTTCGGTTTTATTGGAAACTAGTTGTTAATTTGTGCCATGCATGGGAATAGCTACTAAATGAGTTTTAGGAAAAAAAAAGTCATTATTTTTGAGTTGGAGTAATAAGCAAAAATGTATGCAATTAAAGAATATATATGATATTAAAAGAAATAACACAAAGTTTTATTACTTAGGCAAAAGAAAGCAATGTTGTTTTATTTATTAGGTTTTTGTGGAAAGGAATAAGAGACAGAATGTTGTGTCTCTAGTTTAGTTTGTGTTGTATATATAAGTATATATAAAATAGGTTGTAATATATATGCCAAAAGGTGCCTATTGAAAGGTTATAAACATTCGAATTTGATATACCAAAGGTGCCTATTGAAAGATCATAACCCTTCAAATTTGATATACTAAAAAGTGTCTATTTAAAGGTTATAACTCTTCATATTGGATATACCAAAAGTTACTTATTGCTTGAAAAAGTATCTATTGAATGAAAAGATGCCTATTGGTTGAAAATGTGCTTATTGATAAAAAATATTCCTATTGAATGAAAATGTGCCTATTGAAAAATAAAAAGACGCAACTGTTCAGTGTTTTTAAATGTATACATGACATTAATTTATGTAGTCACATGGCTCAATGATATATATATATATATATATATATATATATATATATATATATCTTAGAGAAAATCCTATTAGATTTTAATTGGATTATCGATTTTGTGCAATTTTGCGCTACATGTCCCATTTAATTTTTAATTTTGTGCTAAGTAAATTATTGAATGTAAAAATTGAAGAGTCCAAATCCAATTAGATTTTAAATTGGATTTCAATTAGGGTTCAATTTTCTGCCATGTGTTCATTTCAATTTTTAATTTTTGTGGCAAGTGAATATTGGGTGCAATAATCGAAGAATCTAAAACCAATTAAATTTTAAAAAATATATATATATATATAATGAGAAGTCATTACATAGTTTTGAAATGTATAGTTTTAAAAAAGTGTAAGTTAATACCGTATATAATTTGAACTTATTCTAAAAAAAACAAGTATAATTTGAACTATATAATTACGATTGTTTTTAATTGTATCCATGTATATGAATGGTGCTACATTAGTATATTTAAAGCTAAAGCTTTAAAAAAATTCAATTAGATTTTAAATTAGGGTCCAATTTTGTGTCGTGTGTCCAATTTAACTTTCTTAATTTTAGTGCACAACAATAATAACTTTGCTTCAATCTCAATACAACAACTCAAACTATTCTTGAGATGAGAACCCTATAGAAATGTGTCCCATTACATTGATCTAAGTGGATTTTTTTTTTGTTTTTTGGTGTGTTGAGCAGATGATCTAAGTGGAATTTAAACCAACATTCTGAAACCACTAATACTTATTCCTGCCCATTTCCATTTGAACACACCGTGTGGTTTTGTCCCTGTTATAATGTACACTGTTTAGTTCCTTGTTTATTTTTCAAGCGGGATCATTGGGAACGCTTAGAGCATCCACAGCAGTGGAGCTAAATATTTAGCTATTTAGCTCCACTAAAACTTACTTTATCTATTTTACCTATACATATGCATACATACGCTGCAGCAGTGGATCTATTTTAGCTTTCAACACAATAAAATAATATAAACATTACAATAAAATATTATAATCACTACAATAAAATAATATATTCTACTACAAAAAAACATTCACAGTCCCAACCACACCCGCCACCACCACCACCAATCCACAGCAGGAAAAAGATAAATAAATAAATCCAAATCTCAAATCTTTTTCCTCAGCCACCGCCACAACCACAACCACAACCACCACCACCACCACCACCACCACCACCAGAAAAAAAAAAAAAAAAAAAAAAAAAAAAAAAAAAAAAAAAAAAAAAAAAAACTCCAAGTACAACACTAACAGTCGACAGCAGAAGAAAAAAAAAATGGAAAACCCAAATCTCCAAGTACAACACCAGCAGTCCATAGCAGAAGCAAAAAAAAAAAAAAAAAAAAAAACCCAAATCTCTGTAATAGGCGATCGGCGGCGTGGGTCTGCGATTGGCGGTGTGGGTCTGAGATCGGCGGCTTGGGACGGCTGGGTTGGGCCGGCGGTGGGGAATGAGGGATCTTGAGAGAGTGATGGTGAGAGAGGAGAGTGACGGTGAGTTTGAGAGCTGGTCGGGACGGCTGCCGGAGTGAGAAAGAAGATGAGAGCTTGAGGATTGCTGGTCGGGCCGGAGTGAGAAAGAGGATGAAAGCTTGAGAACGGCTGGTCGGAACGGCGAGATTGCACAGTGACAGAGAGGATGAGAGCTTGAGGGAGTTCTGGGGAGAGGAAGAGAATTCAGAAGAGTGAGAGAGAGGCACAAAGTGAGAAAGAGATGAAAGAAAATAAAAGGCAACGGTATTATTTTAATCCCGGTAAAGAATTAAATAATATTATTTTTGTTTAGCTTAGATGAACAGTACACATCTATTTATAGATGTGTACTGTTCATGTGGAGCTAAAAAATTTAGATATAGCTCCACTGCTGGAGCGTAATTTTAGTATCAGTGGAGCTAAATTATAGCATTATAGCAATATAGCACCACTGCTGTGAGTGCTCTTACGGGGTTCTCTACCAAAACTTTCTTTGTTGAGTTCTCTAAAAGAAGCATTACTGAATCGAATTAAAAGTTTAGGATAGCTTTTTTTTTTTTTTTTTTTTTTTTTCCTATCTAATTTTTAAATGAAATATCTTTTCCATTTCCATTATTGCTTGATAAACTAAAAAAAAATTAAAACAAAGAGAGAATAGGAAGATACTAAACACGTAAGTGCCTTTTAGTCATGACCTTATTAGTTATTACTGTTGGTTATGGAGAGGAAAAAAATAATGACAAAATCAAGATGGATCTCAAAAAATAAACAGAAGAAAACGGGGGAAAAATAGAGGATGAAATTGGCCAGTGTGACACTGAATTGACCCATTTCAAAGTAAAACCAAACTCACAACGTAGATTTTGAAGGGAAAAAAGAAAAAAAACAACTAAGCTTCTTAAGCCAGATTTAACACGAAGGCACAAAACAAAGTCATAGAATTGACTAATCACTAGGTGAAGGTTAAAAAAAAATTAAAATTAAAATATCGCCAAAAGTGATCGCTAATCACGTGAAGTAGCTAAAGATTGAAAGTTTCCTATCTATGAATCTTGGTAATAATAAAACAAAAGATCAACTTGATGGAGTTGCAAAGCTTTTTAGTTGCGAATGCTTAAAGAGACTTAATTATATAAAATATAATTAAAAAATAACATAAATATATTGACATCATAAAAAAAATCAAATACATAAAATTTATAATTTCCTTTCATTAAAATGAATATTCAACTCAACTTTAATTTTTATAGTTGCAAAATTTTTGTTGTGTGCATAGTATTATTTTATTAAAAATAATTTTTTTAAATACTTTAAATTTTATTGTGTCCATAGCATTATTTTAATAAAAATTTAACTCCACTCGAATTTTTTATTGTGTGTCTTTAACACTATTTTTGTTGTTATTTAACTTATGGTCATTGTAATTGTGTTTTATTTTTTAAATTTATGGTAGACCAAAAAAAAAAAAAAAATTAAATCAAAAAAATTATATATAAATTCAATGCAATTGGTTTCCTACGATATATATTTCAGTGTACATGTATTCAATAATTTTGTAATCAGTGCTTACGCACGATCACGAAAATTCAATAATTTTATGGTCGGCTTGCTAGGACACGTTTCCTTGCTGGCCACTTGCGTACAAGTCTGCTTTAGAATAATAATTGTTAATTTGACCAAGAACAGAGGATTTAATGCCTACTCTCTTCCATCCCCTCTTCTCATCTCTCTCTCTCTCTCTCTCTCACATAGGAACTCTCAAGAGGGTTTCAAGCTTTATAGTCACTGCTACAATTCCATTTCACAAATATGAAAGTTCTCATTTTCACAAGCATTAGTGGAGCAGGAGGAGTTCTATAAAAGGTTTGAATTCTCTTTTTTGCTTCACCCCGTCAAATAGTTTTATTCTTCTCTAATTTATTTTCTTCATATATTTTATTTCTTCAGTCTTAATTGTACGGAGTTCAAGATTCATCAGTATATTTCAATGGCTTTAATGAGCACTCCAGGAGGCAATTCGGCATTAGCTTCTTCTTTAACACCTCGATGGAAGTACGATGTCTTCCTTAGTTTTAGAGGTGAAGATACTCGTAATGGTTTTACAGACCATTTATATGATGCTTTGCAACGTAAGGGTCTTTTCACTTTTAGGGATGAAGAAAAACTTGATAAAGGAAAATCTATTTCCCTAAATCTCTTGAAAGCAATAGAAGAATCGAGATTTGCTATCATCGTTCTCTCAAAAAACTATGCATCTTCCACGTGGTGCTTGGATGAACTTGCACATATTGTTAGATGCATGAAAGAAAAAGGATTGATAATTCTACCGGTATTTTACCATGTAAATCCATCTTATGTACGAAAACAGACCGGAATTTTTGCACAAACCTTTGATGAATACAAAAAACGTTTCAAGGAAAGCATGGAGAAGTTGGAAACATGGAGAGATGCTTTGACAGAAGTTGCCAATCTCTCTGGTTGGCATTTACAAGACAGGTAATTTTTGTGACAAATATATTTCTTTTGATATTTAAAGGACAATCTTCTTTCATATATCATAAAGTATATAAATAGCAATTAGAATTTAGCATGACATGCATGACTAAAATATAACAACATATACTTGTTAATTTTTTTTTTTGTATTTTACTAGAAAGTAGAAGTAGTTTGTGACCATTGCTTTTAGGACTTGAGGAAAGCTCCTTTGCAATAGTTAAAAAGGATCTTGATTCAAGAACATGATCTTCTATGAAAATTAAAATGATTAGGATTGTTATTATATTCGTCATATTTTTTTGCGTAAATTACAGTCACCCTTTGTGGTTTGGTCATTTCACAACTTAGTTCACAAAATTTCAATTATTATATTTATGCCTCTGAATTTTGGATTAAATTGAAACTATGTTAGGATTCTGTCCAACTCAATAGTGTTTGTATTTTCTGGACAAAATTATCTCTCGATTTCATTTCACTTCTTCCTCTTCCTCCAAAATCTAGTTCGAAAAAGAAAAAGAGAACCAACATTCCCTCATCAGCAAAAATTTAATGAATATGCTGTAAAATTAATTGGAGGAGTTTCTAAAACTTTCTAAATTTTACTATGAATCCGCTGTGAAATTAATGGAAACGGCCAAAGGTGCTCTCCATGTCAATTTGGCAGTATAAAAAACGCACAAACCAAAGAAAAAATAGCAACAAACACAAAGTAGAAAATTAAAAGTTGCATATGTGCAACCCAATCAAATCCTTGAGAATTAAGAACGACCTAAATAAAATTCTTAATAATCAAAGGAAACCAAAATTAAAAATTGCATCACACCCAAACCAGTCAAGCCGGTTTTAGATCCAATTGGTGAGTCCCAAACCAAACAAAATCAATCCAAAATCAAAATCACAACAAATAATTAAAGAACTGAACCCATAACCATATCCGTGACAACAAACCCAACCCCAAACCTGGATTCAAACCCCAAGGCTAGGCCAAACAAGTTATTGGTCTACTGTAAAACATGAATGAGGATGACAAAAGATTTACTAGTTGATTCAACTAGTACTTACAAAACTTAAGAATTTAAGGCAGTTGAGCTAACTTTGTTTGCTAAATTGTGAATGGCCAAACCGAAGGGTAGATTGTCATTACATTTTTTTTTTTTTTTTCACTTCTTTTGGCAAGATAAATTTACCCACAGAGCTCCTTTCCCTCTTCCTTGTATGAGTGTGTTTGTTTCTCAAAAAAAAAAAAGAAGAAGTTTACCCATGGAGTTTTCAGGTCAAAGTCTACCTATAAAAATGGTCGACTAAAAAATTAATTATATGATGAAGAGGTAATCAATTATTAAAGTCACACAATGTTTTAATTTTATGGACAACCATTCAACAATTTCCCTAGCTTGTCCATTTAGAAGATAAGTCAATTGAAGTTCAATTTTGGAGACATTTATAACACTTTTTATAACTCATAACTCAATATGATGCTTTAAGGGTCCAAAATTACCTTCAGCCAAATTATATATTGGATTAAGTTCATAGTGGGCATGTAAATTGTTTTTAGAAAGATTTACCATATGTTTGGATGGAGGGAGAAAAAGTGAGAGTAGAGCAGAAGATAACTACAATGAACTAAATTTTAGTATATTCTAATCACCTTCCCCTCTATTCCACTCTCCTCTCCCTCCATTCAATTTTGGCTCAATCATTGTTTTGAGTTCCAATGAATCCTTAAAAGGCTAAAAGTGCATTTTAATCATCTTATTCACAAATCAAATTTTTACATAATTTTGTTCAGTGAAAAAAATGCTTACATAATTTTGAAGAAATAGAGCTTGTAGGTTTTTATAATTGATATTAGTCCACCAAAATAGAAATTCAAAAATGACACTACGAAAAAAAAAGGTATATATATTTTGAAGCCCTTTTTTTTTTTTTTTTTTTTTTTTTTTTTTTCAGTGATAAATCATGTATATTAATTTGGGCCTCAACTCGAGAGGTAAAAGCTTTTATATATTTTGTGGCGGGCAGAGGAATGGATTCAACAAAAATGAAAATGTTGTACACTAGTTACTATGCGCTCACACAATTAATTTTTAGAGATGGGATGTAAGGCCAACCTTTAAGTACCCGTTCCAATAAAAAGTGATATTCAGAGATGTATGTATAGTATTCAAATGAGAATAGCTTTGAAAAAGCTAAGCATTAATCCTCGGGTTTGGTCCGAGGAGGTTGTTACAGTTTGATGTCCTCTCTCTCTCTCTCTCTCTCTCTCTCTCCTTTTATCTGGAGGCTTCTTAGCTTTATATATCTTAGCAAAGATGCACCTAGATCTTACACTTGGAAGGTCATGATCATACTTCCCTGATACTTGTCCCATTAGACCTTGCTAGAAGGTTTTTACATCAAAGTATTAGCTGTGAAAACACTATTCAAGGTCATTTCTCCATTAATGCGGCCAGCTAAGTGGTTGCACGGTATTTAATGCGGAGGGGATGGCCACTCTGTCCTTCCTTTTTCTTCTATTCCATGCTTAACTCCAAATTACCCTTCTCTCCTCTCGGACTTAGACATGCTCCCTTTGACTCCGTCCCTTGACCTTTTGAGGTTAGGCATGTGTCCTCGGCATCTTCGCCAATTATGGTTGCTCAGTCTAAGTACAAATTACATGGCTAACTTCCGTGGATAACCCAACTACAGTGTTCGAGGTTTACTCCCCTATATGAGCTTTATCAACCCTCTGCATCCTCGTTCCCCCCCCCCCCCCCCCCCACCCAACACACACACACACACACACACACACACACACACACACACACACACATATAGATATATATATATATATATATATGCTAAATAGCTGGTAAAGGCTTATATTTGTGTTGGCACAAAGGCTTAACTTTTATAATTGTATTTAGCGTGTTCAACTTAAATATTCCAACAAAGTTTCTCTCAACAATCAAGCACAAAATGAAACTCACTTTATAAAAAAAAAAAAAAAAAAAAAATCATTTTTTGTCAATCAAGTAATTGGTTGATGGCACTTGCTCTTCCATCCTGGAATCTTTGTGGCTACTAGCATTCCCCGCTTTTCTCCCTCTTTTGTTGCTTTTAATTATGTATGTATTTTTTTAAAAATCATTCTACAATGGGGAACATGTCATGGCAAGAATGACAATTGTAAGTAAATAGTGGGTTAATCTCACATTGGAAAATGAGTGTGAGTTAAAGATGTTTAAAGCTTGTGCTGTGTATCCAAGAGTTAGGCCTTTTAGGATATACACTACTGTAAGTTTCTTTAAAAAACCTTCTCCCCTCTCCCCGTGTGTATGTTTGTTAAAAAAAAAAAATACTTAGTATTCTAAAAAAAAAAAAAAAGTTAATGTCCCACACTATACGTGGATGTTTGGTAATTTCATTTGAAATTTCTTAAGACTCATGTATAATACTTATTTTAATATATCGTATTTATGATGTTTCTCATAATATTACTGAATGCTTTGATGCTTAATTTTCTTAATTTATATTTTATAATTTTTCCTTATCCTAGAAGTAGTTTCCGACTATTGACTGAGTTTTTTTTTTTTTTTGGCTAATCTATATATATGAGATTGGAATTTTATAGTTATTAGAAATTTCTAGGAGTCTATACCATATTATAAATTTTACATTTAAAATAATAAAATAACATCTAGATAAAAAGTAGAGTTTAGTTCTAAAACTGAACACTTCTTCAACCCCTTCATTCTCAACACCAAATCCTAAGACCCCAATCTCAAAAACTTTTTTCCTAATCTAAATGAAACAAAATTATTTGTGTACCAACATAAGGAGAACATAACCAAACAAAGAAAAATTGGCTGGAAATACTTTCATTTATCTATATTTAATTGCCTCTAATAGGGCCTTTATATCCTTTAAAAAAACAAACAACAAACAAAATGCTAAAATTCAAGAAAAGTATAAGCTAAAATTGGGAGAACTGATCTTGTATTATTAATTTAATACATGAGCTTTATCTTTATATAGAGAAGTAGAGCACACTAATTAACTTACCATCGTATATCAAAACCATAACAACAAATTAAATAATTTGAAACTAATCCTTACAAATTCCAACAACTATAATTAACAACACTAAGAAAAGTAATAGAAAAAGATACAGGTGGATAAGTATTATACGTGAAATATACATGGGAAAGAACATAAAAATTATGCGAAGAGCTTCTTAATTGTAGCTTTGATGGAGAGAACTAACAATATGACTGTAGTTTGTACACCATTTGCACATTATTCTTGAATAGCTGCAACTAAACTTGAGGTTGCAACTAAAGTTGAGATAATCTTGATTCACAACAAAGAAAACTCCAAAATAATCATTGTCTTTTACTTTGTTAGTCAAGGCTCATACCAATACCACACTAAATAGTAGTCCAAAATTACAAAGAAACCAATAAATTATGAAGGCTAAAATAGAATAAAAAACCACCTAACCTATGGCATGAAGATAAAAGGCTATGGATAGATGTATATAAAGTAGAACAAGTGCGTGAGTTGAAAATGGTGAGTAGAAATACGAAAAGTTTTGTGCTTTGTGAGAGAGTGGAAAGTCTTGAAACAATGAACCCAAGAAAATAAAGAGATCTTATCTTTTAAATTTTAATTAGTCTTTATTTCTAATGTGGCACTTGAGAAATATCCTAATACAACGAATCTAAGAAAATAAAGAGTTCTTATCTTTTAAATTTTAATTATTTTTTATCTCTAATATGGCACTTGAGTAAAGAATTTATGTAAAAAAATTTCTTGTCAAATAAAGCGTCACATGGCAGAACCTCATGCTAGTAGAGACCTCATGTGGGAGAGCATAAGGTTCTGCTAGTATGAGATCTCTGCTTTTATATATACATATTGATTGATTGATTGATTAACAAAATTTGATGGATCTATTTCAACAAAATATAACAAAAACTATAGCCCTAAATATCTCTATTTGAAATATGTAACTGATATAATTTACCTTTCATATATGGGATATTATATCAATATAGCTTGAGTAAAAAAATTCAGGTGTTTGCCAAAAACTTTGTAACTTAATCGGTTGGCATTTTCTAGTGTGTCGATGATATCTAGGGTTGGAATTCCCCTTTCTCGTTGTAACTATCAAACTTTTTTTTTTTAAAAAGGAGTATTTTTGCCTAATATTTTTATTCTTCCCATGGGTATTTATTACTGATTTGGACCATCACGTAATTATTGTTTTATCTTTTTTGCAGGCATGAGTCAGAATTTATCCAACATATTGTACAAGTGATATTACAAAAATCGAGCTCTAGTTTCTCAAGCTTTACCAACGACTTGGTAGGAATAGATTCTTCAGTGGAAGAATTCATCACTTCAAATTTAGATCTTGGGAATAATGTTTGCATGACAGGGATTTGTGGTATGGGGGGGCTGGGAAAGACAACTCTTGCTAGAGTTGTTTATGATAAGTTTGGTAATAGTTTTGAAGGTTCAAGTTTTATTGCAAATGTTAGAGAAGATTCTGAAAAATATGGGTTGTGTCGATTACAACAACAACTTCTTGTAGACATTTTAGAGGAAAGAAATATAGATATAAGGAATGTATATCAAGGAGTTGACATGATCAAGAATAGGCTACGTCATAAAAAAATCCTACTTGTTCTAGATGATGTCAACCAACTTGACCAATTAGAAAAATTGTCTGGAGAGTATGGCTGGTTTGGATTGGGGAGTTGGATCATCATAACAACTAGAGATGAACATTTGTTGGTCCAACATGGAGTGCATAAAATATATAAGCTTGATGCATTAAATAGTGATGTTGCTCTAAAACTTTTTTGTTTGAAAGCCTTCAAAAAAGAGCAACCCAAAGAAGGATATATGCAACTCTCCCAAGAATTTATATACATTGCTAATGGTCTTCCATTAGCTCTTGTTACTTTGGGTTCCTTTTTGTTTGGAAGGACAATGGATGAATGGAAAAGTGCATTGGCAAGTGTTAAAAAAAATCCTAAAAGAGAAATATTTGATACGCTTAAAGTCAGCTACGATGGACTAGAGGAAATGTGGAAGGAAATATTCTTGGATATTGCATGTTTCTTTAGAGGGAAGACAAAAGATCGAGTAGTAGAGATATTAGAAAATTGTGGTCATGATGCAAGAATTGGTATGAGTATTCTCATGCATAAATCTCTCATAACCATAGAAAACAATAAATTATGTATGCATGATTTACTACAAGAAATGGGTAAAGAAATTGTCCGTCAAGAATCACGTGGAGAGCCTGGAAAGCGTAGCAGATTGTGGCTTCTTGAGGATTTGTTTCATGTATTGACTAAAAATACGGTAAGAATAGTGGCAAAGATAAAATTTTATTTTATTTTGAGGTAAAGTTAGTATTTTATTTTAGTCAGCAAGATTGATTAGGTACAATATCATACTTTCCGTCAATAAATTAGTTTTCAAAAAGAAAAAGAAAAAAAAGAAAAGATCCAATAGATAAGTGGTTACCTAAGTACTTAATTAATGGAATATAGAGTACCAAATTTCATTTAACATGCTAATATATTGTCGCTGGAACATTTCTTATATTTTTAAAACACAATGTAATTGTGTCATTATTCATAAATTTGAAGTCATCTTTCTTGATTTAATCAGCCAATCATTCATCTCTTGATTACTACCCAAAACAAAAGGCTACATTTTTTTTAATTGAAACTTCGTTCATGGGCTTTTTTTTTATTATATTTTTTTAATCACTTTAAAATAATTTTGTACTTTTTTTCCCTTGTTAGGGTTTCTCTCTCTCTCCCTCTTTCTCTCTCTTTTTTTTTTTTTTTTTTTGAAGAGAAACTTGAAAATTTTATTAAGAAGAAATGGCTATATCAGCCTGAAGCATGTAATAAAAAATGGATAGAACATCCTCCATCCGAACAGCACAATCGAAGACATTAAGAGAATGCCTAACTAGACTATTGGCAAGCAATGTTTTGAAAATCTTGTGTACCAAGCAATACTCTTTTACACTTGGAAACAACAATACTAGGGATACACCCATTTTTCTATCAAATTTCACAACATTTTCACTTGTTTGACTTTGAGTGATTGATTAAAAGTAATAGGTTCATGTACTAAGTAGAAAATGTCTATCACTTGTGTCACACAAATCAGCAAGTTGTAAAATTTGATGTATACCTAAATTCAGTATCTTGAAAATTGATGGTGTAGATATTTTCATCTCCTTAAGCATAGTATAAACTTGAATAATTCTAGTATTCTTATCTTTTGTTTTGCAAATAATTTACTGATTGTATGCCTTTTATTCTTAGGCAACAGAAGCAATTCAAGCCATAGTCATAAACCGTTACCAATGGGACAGAGGAGATTGGACCTTTGAACCCCCCTTTTATGAATGGGAAGTACCACACTGGAACATTGAAGTCGTTCCTGAAGCTTTTTCAAAGATGGGTAATCTTAGATTGCTTATAGTTGACAATATGTCTATATTGAATGGCCTCAATCATCTTCCAAATGACCTAAGATTTCTTGACTGGTTTGGCTATTCTTCAAAAGTTTTGCCGTCCAGTTTCCAACCAAAAGAGCTTGTTGAACTTAATTTACAGTTTAGCGAAATTAAATATCTTTGGGAAGGAGTGAAGGTAATTTTCTTCTTTTAACTGTCTTTTTATTATTTATTATTTTTTCATAAGTAGTGCAATAGACATAATGAATTTCACAACAATTAAGTTGACAAGTTTTTACTAGTTTTCGTATGAGCTTACTATTTACATCACTTTTTACCTACCAATAACAATTTACCACCTTGGCACTTCTCAAGACTTACTGCTTTTATTGAGGAATGGCTTCAATAATTTTCCTTAATTTAAAAAATTTATTTATCTTATCAAAGTAAATTATATGCTTAATACATTTTTTTTTTCTTTGGGGTTGAACAGTATTTAGACAAGTTAAAATGCATGGATCTCAGTTATTCAGCGAGGCTTGTTCATACACCTGACTTCAATGGGTTTCCAAGGCTAGAGAGACTAATTCTTAGTTGTTGCACTAATTTGGTTGACATCCACCCATCTATTGGACAACTCAAGAGGCTTGTTGACTTAGATCTGGAACACTGTAAATCTCTTACCAATCTTCCCAGCATATCTACTGAAATGGAGTCCCTTCAAATTCTTAATCTTTTTGGGTGTTACCAACTCAGGGAAATTCCAGAATTTAATGGAATTTTGAAAAGCCTATCAGAACTTTATTTGGGTGGGACTAGAATCAAAACACTACCCTCATCAATCGATTGTTTGACTGCCCTTACTTTATTAAATCTAAAAGACAGCGATCTCAATTGTCTTCCAAGTAATATGAATGGTTTGGCCTCTCTTGAAAAACTCGTCCTCACGGGATGCTTCCGTCTTTACGACCTGCCAGAGAGCATTTGGAAAATAGAGTGTTTGAAGGAACTTGAGTTGATTGGAACTTCCATTTGGAAACTTCCCTCAGCCAATGATGTCTGGAAAGATCGATTGAAAGAACAATTTGTGCGGAATATACCCTGGAAGTTTTGCCGAGAACCTCAATCGTCAGAACCTTCTTATGATGAGCTCAGCCGTAAAGCAGCATTTACAATATTGAACCGTTACCTACAGGTACTCAGTTTTCTCTCTCTTTCAAATGAATCAAGTATTAAAAGGTAAAGCTTTTTCATGTAATTATATTTCAAATACAAGCCGATTTCGAGTACATCACTGAACAATATATGTTCAAGCTTGACTTATTTTTTTGTTGAATAAGCTTGAACTTGTTAATGAGTTACTTGATGATTAACTTATTCTTTTCCTATGTATAGTAAAATCACGACTAAAATTTTTTATACCTTTAAAAATAGGGTTGTATTAACGGGCACTGTAAAGTGCTTGATAAGAAATTACTTTATATCACATCATTGTACTTTATGTTAGATTTTTGACTAATTTTATAAGTGGTAGAGTCAGTAAAGCTAACTTTTTTTTTTTTTTTTGGTTTCACTTGTTACTTTGGTCATATTTTCAGCCGCTTTATTAATTTATACAAATTTTTTATTAAGTGAACCCACAATAAATAATCCTTAGCGAGCTTAACATTTCCTTTAAAAATATATGAATTTTTACTACTAGTATACAGTTTATATTATCATTTAATATCATATGGACTTATTTAAAAATTTATATAATCCAATTTCAAGTACACATTAGTATGTTTGAGCTTGACTCATTCAATAGTTAAGTCTAAACTAGGATTTGAACTTGACTTGTTTGCTAAACAAACGAACATAACAAGCATTTTTCCAGACCCATCTCAAGCTGTTCTTAAACAACCCGCTTCATATACAGTACTACTCAAATTGTTAAATGGTGTATCTTTTTTATTTTCATTTTTTTTTTTGGGTACAGGGACTCCTTCGTGGAAAAACTGAATTTCAGACAATTATTCCCGGATATGGAATTCCGGAGTGGATAACTTATACATTTCGGGGGGATTCAATAAGAATAGCGCTGCGTCCAAATTGGTGTAATAGTAAATGGATGGGATTCATTCTCTCTGCTCATATCTATTTAATTGAGGAAAGATTTGGTCTTGGAGTTCGTGTGAAAGCCCTTGGTGACATACCACACGGTCAATATGCCTCTAAAACTTTCTTTAGAATAACAGCCTCGCGGCAGATCGCTCACTACAATTGTCTATTGTATTTGTGTCGTGATGATTGGTTTGCTGCTGTTCCAAATGCTGATCAATGCAGTCTGATTGAGGTTGTATTTGAGAACTATGGCTCAATAAGGGAAGTGATGCATTGTGGGGTTGGTTTGGTATACGAGCAAGATGTGGAAGAGTTTAACCAAACAATTGCACAAACTGGGGAGTCACCAAGTCACTACGGGTTGAATGGTGTCGAGATCCTTGAGTAGCTGTAACGACACTGAGCCTAAATGCATTTAAGAGCTTTTCTGTGGTAATGATCATCTCAAAAATCCTTCTTGTTACATGTCTAATCATTTTTATTTATTTATTATTTATTTTCCTTTCTAGCTGTTCAGCTGGTTTTGTGGCTAGCAAATAAGTCCACTTATTTTTCTGTTTATGCATAACCAGTCCCAATCATTTTATACTTTCTATGTCCCTGAAAATTAACCTTAGATTCCCCTGCATGAGTTCTTTTTTTTGCTGAATCCCTTGCATGAGCTCACTGCCAATTTTCTAAGCCTCTACATTATCATCATTGTTATAATTATGGTTACATAATTAAAGTCACCATTTCCTAACTGCTTAACTTTTGTGAGAATCAGTAATTTATCAATCATCTATTACCACAAGCTTAATAACTGGTAAAACCTTATTAGGCAAGTTGCGAATATGATCTAGAAAAGAAATACATTCTCAAGCTTCACTGCTCTAAGGATTTTGCTAAGTTAGATGCATGGTTCAGTCCTAGTTTGGCATCCTATATGTAAGTGTCTGAGGTTTTTGCTATTTTTATATCCACCTTGTGCGGGCTAATGCAAGAAAATTTTGCCAAATAATTTTTTACACATTAAAACTACGAACTGCATAGCAACTCCTTCTCTAGCATGTTTTTATATACTTCAAAGCCATGACTTCTAGAACAGGCATGAACAAACTCCAATTACACTGATTATTAATGAGTGAACTTTTTATTTTTCTTTTATAGTACCATATTAAGTCAAGTTTTCACATCTATGCAGGTTATGACAATTGACATGTCTGCAGAAGATGACACTCATGCATAATTTGTTTATACTTTGACTGGTTACTAAACAGGGAAGATTTCCATAGGGTGAATTTCAAATCAGGCTACTGCTATTTGAAGTTCATAAGCATTTCTGTCAGTCTGACTATGTATTGGATTTTTTTTTTTTTTCTTAAGAAAAAATTCTGGTATGTTGTATTGAATTCATATTTGGTTTCAGTTATCATAATTTGAAAATGTAATTGAGTGACAAATCCTTCCATCTTGTTTCATAATGACAGTATAGCCAAGATCTTTTCTTTTATTTCATATACAAGGGGCTCTAGTCCTTATCAGATTTGCATTATATGGTTTCAGTTATAATGATTTTCTTACAATGAACTTCAATTGAGGCTACTGTTATTGGACAGCCTATATGCTGTACATTCAAGTAACTTCCTCATATTTCTCTCATGTAGTGTATTTGAGTTGATGTCTATGAGAGCATGAGTTGGTATTTTTGAGAAGTTAGACTATTACTTTTTATCAATCACGCTATATAATTAGGTTAGCATTAATTCAGTCTTCAATCTAGAATATTTCCTCGCAATAAAAGTCAACAAACACTGTTGAAAGCTTCAAACAAGTTCACTCGAAGTAATCTTCTTTCTGAGACTTGTCTAGTTGATAGTTATGGTCTAGCCATTATTTTGTAAATACACAACAACAACAAAGCCTTAGTCCCAAAAATTTGGAGTTGGCTATGAATCCTAAACAGATTAGATTGGATTGGCCACATGAATTCTTTTCCTCCATTTTATTCTATTTGAAGTCATGCTCTTTGTTACTTTCCTAATTGACATGTCTTTTTTTATTACTTCTACTAATGTTATTTTTGGCCTTCCTCTGCCTTTTTTCATTCCCTCAACTGGATCAACTCACTCTTACTTACCAAATCATTACTCGCTCTCCTCTAAACATGACCAAACCATCTCAAGCGAAGCCTCATCTTTTTATCAATAAGGGCTACCAATATATTGAATCGAATCCTATCTTTCCGTGTATTCCTGCTTATCCATCTTAACATTCTCATATCCTCATTGTGAATATTTTTCTTCAAAATAAATCAGCATATCAGGCCAATGTAGAAGTCATGATTCATCCTTCATACCACTAAAGGAATCAGCATATTATCTAATTGGGAGTCCAGTAGGTGGCTGTTTTGGCCTTTTTTATATTCTTTAAGTCGTTTGGATTGGATTTAAAGACAAGGTCTAGCGTACAGGCATTTTTGCTTACCCATGGAACAAGTTTTAGAAATTCGCAAAAGAGGATTATTCATACAAAAAAAAATCTTTCTTTCTATGTAGCTGTCCTCTCTCTCCTTCCCTGCAATTTATTGATGTTCAACTTGATCATAAAGCTTGAATATTCTGAACCTTCTAACTATATCAGATTATGTTAACTGGTGTCAAATCTATTAGGGCCCGTTTAGCACTGTGTTTAAATAACAGTTTTCAATTTTTTTGGAAATACGTATGAGTGAAAAAGTGTGTAAAAATACGTGTAATGTTATTTAAAAACTAAAAATATGTGTTTAAACTCATGTACCAAACAGAGAGAATTTTGTTTTTGTTTTGAAAGAGAAAAAAAGAAAAAAAAAAGATCCTACACTTTTTTGGTCTATCTTTTTATCAGCATTATGCCACAATGTAAATGATGGTATTATTAAAAAATCTTGTGAGTATTGGTCCCTTTCCCAGTGACTTGTAATGAATGATATGTACACTAGTCACTAGATATCTAAAATGATTGTGAACTGCAGCAGTTCAAGTATATTACAAAATATAGCCATATCATTTAAGTAGGTATCAATGTGCCTTTCAATATTAGATGAAGTTAAACATGAATCATGATGGATTGGAACAAAATGTAGAATCCACTGATTTGGTAGAGATTCTCAGTTATACAAGACAATCACTTAGTTATCACTTATCAGTACTCTGAAAAAAACTTTGACTAGCCCATACAAACAGTTTCTAATTACCAAAAGAAATAGTATACACATCATTATGAATTTTAGTTGCCAGTTGTGAAACAACTGAAGTTTTCCATGCTTGCAAACATGGCTTCATCTGTAGCACTAGAGATAGCATGAGAATTCATATAAAATGAATTAATATTATGATACAGCAGCTGTGTGACACAATCCATCCCCACATACATTGGCGTCTTTCAATTTGCCTCGGTAGTTGTGTGGAAAAAAAGGGGTGCTGCTGTCAGAAATTTTCAATAGAAAATTGATGCAGCAAATGGCAGGTATGTTGCTTGGAAAACATGGGTAGGGCTGTCCACGGGTCGGGCTGGGTCGGTTTTGGACCCAATCTGGACTCGACCCGCCGACGTCGGGTGGAGGGCGAAGGAACCTGAAACCGACCGCTAGAAAAATCGGTCGAGTCGGTTTTGGGTGAGGATGAGCATTGGTCGGGCCGGGTGGGTCGCCGGAATTAAGAAAGCATCGAAATTTGAAAAAAAAAGCGTCGCCGAAATCTGGGAAAACTCACCGGAATCTGGAAAAGTTTGTCGGATTTTGGAAATATTCGCCGGATTTTGCATTTTTTTCGTTGAAAATTGTTGGGATTTGGCTGGATCTCCTCGAATCTAAGCTTGATATCACCAGATCTCCTCGAATCTAAGCTCGATCTTACCAAATACTGTCGAGTTCTCGCCAGATCTCCTTAAATCTAAGCTTGATCTTGCTGGAGTTGGTCAGATTTGTATATAACATCGGTCGGGTCAAGTGGCTCGGGTTTTGGAGAAGTAAACCTGCCACTTGACTTGCCGGCGTCGGGTCTTGGGCCCAGAAACCTGTAACTGACCCACAGGAGCGTTGGTTCGGGCTGAAATCGGGTGAAGATCGGCGGTTTGGTCGGTCCGGCGGGTGTGGGTTGGGTCTGGACACCCCTAAACATGGGATTTGATTTGCCAGCCTAAGAAAAATGGGGGACTGGCTATTAAAGATTTATGGAAGAAAAAATTAAGATTATGCTTTTGAGAATTGTCAATGGAAGTACTGCCAATACAGAATAAGGAGGAGTTTATGGAGTTAAGAGGATGTACATTGTTTACATAGTACGTATGAAGAAACAAGCTTGCAGCTTTTTAAGAAATGTGATTTTGCTAGAACTGCAGGGTTTTTCTCTAACTGGGGTTTTCAAATGGGTGAAATCAATGTGACCTCAAGTGCTGATTTGGTGAAATTCAAAGTTGCTCCTCCTGCTGAAAAACTAAATGGCAGAGTGACTGTAAGAGGAATTCTCACTATTTGCAACTCCCTAAGGAATCTTGACCATATTTAGACATTAAGGAATCTTTCTTAGTCTAAACTATTGGATCTATCTCTTTTGGAACTCCCTACCAAGGTACTGCAGTACATTTGAGAATTTGTCTCAGTCAATAGAAGAACAAAAGCAAGCACTTATACAATTTATGCCCTGAAATCCAATTTATTGGCATATCATAAATAATTAAATTGTTTAATTATATGAGACTATTTGTAAATGAACTAATGAGACATTATCATAATCCTTGAGATGCATTGTATGTGATTTATGTGATTTAGTTACAGAAGATATTAATCACAAGTTCCTTGTAAACTTAAAACATAGTTTGTAGTCGGTGATGAAATTGAGCATTTCATCTGCGAAGACTATAACACATCAACTAAGATGGTTTGTCTTGATCATGGAAGTGGAAACTTCTAGTTGATGTGTTGATATATCTTAAGTGTTAAGACATATTGAACTGGACCGCTGTGAAATTAATTATTCAATTAACAACTGTCATCTGAATGATTAATCTCACGACTTCTAATTTCATAGATTCTTAACCTGAGATGATAGTGAACCTGATTATGAATGTAGGGAATTAACTCGAATTCCCAACTTGTGAGAAACAAAAAATAGAGAAAACACATGACAAAGAAAAACAATCACACACACACAAGACAATATTTACGTGGTTCGGCAATTTGCCTACGTCCACGGAGTTGTAGGGATTTCACTATTATCAGGGGAAAAAAAAAATACAAAGTGCGGCTACAGTGTTTTCAGTCTCTCATTCAAAAACGCGACGACAACACAACAAAAAACCCTAATCACAAAATTGCGTTTTCTACACAAAACGGGCCAAATTTTTTTTCCTGAGGGCAACATTATTCGGGTCAAGTCGGGTCGTCAAACCGGATAAAAAAAACTAGGCTCCACAAAACCCAACAAATCTCCCACTTGGAGACTAGTTCAATCACCAACATCAACCGCAATCCTCCAAAACACAATCCTTCATCCCTGCAACTCATCCTCTTGTCCTCAAGCTAGAAGACCAACTGAAGCTGCACACAGCTTCAGCTTCTCAATAGTGACACCCTTAGTCAACATGTTTGCCGGGTTCTTAGATCCATAAATCTTCTCTAGTATTACCAGCTTATCTTCAACAAGGCAACAAATAAAGTGGTATTTTATCTGTATATGCTTCGACTTTGAATGAAAAGCCGAAATTTTTGGCAAGAAAGATTGCACTCTGACTGTCACTGTGTAGAATGCTCATCTCCTGCTTCTTACCCAATTCATCTAAGAAATCATGTAGCCAAATCACCTCCTTTCCAACTTTAGTTGCTGCAACATACTCAACTTTTGTAGTAGACAAAGTAACAATCTTTTGTAAATTTGAAGCCCATGATATAGTTGTACCAACCAAAGTAAAAAAAAACCCAGTAGTACTCTTTCTACTATCAATATCACCAACAAAATCAGCATTTACATAACCCTACAGTTTCAAACTTGCACCTATGAAGCAAAGAAATGTATCTGATGAACCCTTTAGATATCTCAGAATCTACTTGACTGCCTCCCAATGCTGCTTTCTAGGCCTACTCATGAATCTGCTTACAACTCCCACTGCATGTGCAATGTCTGGCCTTGTACACACCATAGCATACATCAAGCTACCAATAGCTGAGGCATAGGGCACCTTGCTCATATGGTCTATTTCTTCTTTTGTCTTCGGTGATTGTTCTTTGCTTAGTTTGAAATGACTACCCAAGGGTGTGCTCATTGGTTTAGCTTCATTCATATTGAACCTGCTGAGAACTTTCTTCACATACTCTGATTGTGAAAGCTTCAATGTACCATTAGTCTTGTCTCTAATGATTCTCATACTAAGGATTTGCTTTACAGCTCCCAAATCCTTCATTGCAAACTGTTTGGACAATTGCTTCTTTAGATTATTAATCTCCTCAATATTAGACCCTGCAATAAGCATATCATCCACATACAATAGTAATATAATGTAAGAATTGTCAAAAGACTTAACATAGCAACAGTAATCAACTTTACATCTCTTGAACCCAATTCTAGACATAAAACTGTCAAATTTCTTGTACCACTGTCTAGGAGCTTGTTTTAGGCCATACAAGTTCTTTCTCAGTTTGTAGACTAGATTCTCTTGTCCCTGAACAATGAACCCTTCTGGCTAAATTATGTAAAAGTTTTCCTCCAAGTCACCATGAAGGAATGCCGTCTTCACATCTAACTGCTCAAGATGTAAATTATCTGCAGTCACCATTCCCAGTACCAGTCTAATTGTTGACATCTTCACAACTGGAAAAAATATCTCTGTGTAGTCAATGCCCTCCTTCTGCTGGAACCCTTTAACAACTAATCTGGCCTTGTAACACTTGCTATCATCATGCTCATTCTTTATTCTGTATACCCACTTGTTATGCAAAGCCTTCTTTCCTACTGGAAATTCAGTTAGTTCCTATGTTTGATTCCCCAACAAGGAATCCATTTAATCCTTCATGGCTAACTCCCACTTGCTTGAATTCTCATCTTGCAAGGCTTCATCATAACACTCTGGCTCATTACCATCAGTCAACAAGAAATAATTTAGAGCGGGTGAATAACGCTGTGGAGGTCTAATGTTCTTGGAAGATCTGCGGACTTCAGCTACAGGTGTACTTTGATCTACTTGTGAATTTACATTCTGCTTATCTTCTTCGCCCCTTTTTTGGACAGTACTTTCAACAATTCATCTAAGTTGTTTACAAAGTAACAGTTCATTATGACTTTGTTCATTATGGATATTTCATGAAGGGGTCAAATGATATCATTAGAGTCTTGGGATATAATTTATTAATAAGGCCTAGAGTGCAATTTTATTTATATAGTGGTATTAAATATAATTAATAGTAACTTTGGACTTATCAAGAGTTGACAAATAAGCCTAAGACCTATTGGAGCTAGAGTCTTATTTGTTGCCTTTGGTTCCATCTTAAGCCACAAACTAAAGCCTAATTGGGCAGGCCCAAAAAGCTAACCCAATTAGATAATCAATTTTTATTTTATAACAGTTATTAAATAAAGTAACTACCAAGGTAGTTAGAATGTACGTATGATGAAAAAAAAAACAGTTTTTCTCTACAATGAGAAGAAGAAGAACTTTCTTTGAGAATCAACGTGCATAAAGACTGATTGAGAGACCACTCTTCTCGGGCACCATGTGGAATTGAGATGTTGATTATAGGTATTCTCAAGTCTTGTTTTTGAATTTTACTGCATCAAGGTACGCTTTTTATTCTTTGTTCTAAAATTCAAGGTTACCTGTTATCTCTCATGAATGAAGTAGATCCGTGTTTGTTGCTTCTGCTGCGTATTTTGTATGAGATACAAAACTAGTTTTTCCAACACTATCTCTTCTGAAACTCCCTGCCAAGGTACTGCAGTACATTTGAGAATTTGTCTCGCTCAATAGAAGAACGAAAGCAAGCACTTATACAAAGCAACCCATGAAGTGGCAGAAACCCTCTTGTAAATACATTCAAAATAAATTGTGGTTCAGCTCTGACAGCAGAAAATTCCTACTTGCAGGACTGTCGTCGCAGAAGCACAAACAGTAAGATGAAGTGTAATGTTTGACATGGGAGTAAAAAGCAACTAATTGTGGAAAACAGATTTGAAGATATGCATTGATGCTTTGAACGAAAAGGTGTATTTATGTTATTTCTTTTGTTCAATTTCCTCCAGTAGTGTCATCTATATAGAAAAAGATGGCCTATTGTGAAAGCAAATATTAATATTAAATCTCTTGGGTCGTAAAAGGCACTGAACCTTCAAACCTTAAGTTTCTACACTAGGAAGATGGTGGCCTTAAGCCTCCTCATAAACGTCATTTAAAATATGGATACAACCCAAATTTTTTCAAAATGACAAGAACTCAGCGAAGGCATTAGTTAAGGCAATAGGCTACTAAGCAGCAGCAGGGAATGGAAGGAGGTTTAGACACTAATCCAAAAAACCCTAATTCAAATTTTCTGCTTCTGTTTCTTTGTTTTTTTTACTTAATATTGTTGGGATAAATCCTCGTCTATTTGTGAATTAAATAAAATACAACCCAAGCAACAAAGAAATAGAAATCTATGGAAGCGATAAAAAAATCAACCAATAAGAACACCAAGAAATTACGTGGAAAACCCTCTAGTGTAGAGGGAAAAACCACGGGGCAAATCCGATCAATCTACTATAATAAAATAAAGATTACAACACTTAAAGTTATATCCAAAACTTGAATTCACAATAAATTGGGAAAATATAATAATACCTCTAGGACAAATACAACCTCACCATAAAACCTAATAGCAAGATCTTCCACTCTAAATACTTCATAATCCTACATTAAATGATACGTCTTAGTTTTTAGATATATATAGATTCATAATCCTACATCTTACATGATATTATACTCTAAATGCAAGTTTTTTAATGCAAAAAATCACCAAACCGATTAAAGCCAGATTGAAAGCATAAGAAAGGAATATCAATAAAAAATTTCTGCTCAAATCATATGTTCTAGCAAACAACAAGAGGATGGTGAATTAGGAAATGGGGCATTAATGCTTTATACTTCCAGTTGGCAGGAAACACACATTACACACAGACCAATTCCATTTTTCGGGGAGTTTGCAGCAAGTCACTTACAATTGTCACTGTAATATGCATCTTATTAATCATTTCTAGATAAAGGGTGAGTAGTGATTCATAAATAATGTTACCAAGGTAAATCAACACTAAACTAAGAAAAATTTGCACCAAAGAGACTTTGCTTTGCAAATGGGACAATGCTAGAACTTCATTTGTTCATGGTTTGAGATACAAAACCCCGGGTGCATGTTCTAGTTGGTACCATGAAGCTTCATGATTTGCTTATTTTGACGGATGAGCTGGGGCCCTGTGGCTTGGACAGTAATTCCAGATGCCTATTTCCTCTATAGTCTTAGGGTGTTACGGAATTTCAAGATCCCATGCAATTTCTCACAAAAACTTCGTTTGCATTTGGGAATGGTTGTAATTCCAAATACTCTGCAAGAAACTGAAGGTGACAGAGACAATACCAACCACTTAGCATATCAGTTTTCTCTAACCTATTTGAAGGCTAACTGCAAAAGAACTTTCTCATTCAATCCAATCTTTTGAATTCCATTAAAATGTCTTGCTATTTATGCACAGTAAAATGCCTAAAGCATACCTGCTCCGTACCTCCAACATATTTAATTAGTTAGCATTACCATTAGCTTGTACAACAAATAAACAAAATCTCGATTACAACTCTCCCCAATGCACAAAGACACAGGCCGTGCATAGAAAGGTTCTTTTGCCAAAATCTCATTAGTATTTCATTGAGTCTAAAGAGTTTGCATATACTCACCTCCATCCTCCATACGCAAACAGAAAAGCATATTGTTCATTTGATGATCGAAACATGCACATTAACGCTAATGGAACTTGTATTTGTTTGGAATCAGGTTAGTTTTTGAAAGTTTAATTAGTGTATAAAACATCTTAAACGTTTAGACCCCCAATTTCTAAATTATCAATTCAAGCTTATTATCAAACAATTAATGTGCGGAATATGAACATAAGCATAATACAGAATTGATAAACAATCTAAACCAAATAAAATCACATTCACAGCAGAAATTAAATGGCAAAGATTAAGGGAAGAGAGATGCAAACACAAAGACAACATACGATGTGTTATCAAAGAGGAAACCGAAACCCTCGGCGTAAAACCTCTTCGCCACCCTTCAAGCGGTAAATAATCCACTAAAGAATGTAGTTGGGATACATGAACAGCAGAAGACCCTCCAAGCCTAATCTAACCAGTGTACCTAACCCCCCCAAGCTCCTACTCCAACGAGGTTACGCTGAACCTATTTCTTCTTTAGCTTACTGGATTTCGCTATAAACCATAGCATCAACAAATATGAAATTGGTCCCTTCCTAACTGTTTCCCAAACACCAAATGGCCTTCTCACAGATGTGGGTATGGTGAGAAAATGTTTTGGTAATGAACCTTTCAAGGATGTAACAATGGAGAGGGTGAGAATAGAGGAATTTGAAGAGTCTCTTTGTGAAGATTGTGGATGAGTCAATCTTGTTTTTTTCTAGGGTTTCTCTCTCAAAATTATTTCTGAAAGCTCTTTACATTTCGTGGGTATAAGGGATATATATACTAGGGTGAGAGTGGAATGCGAAGAGTCAGTTTTTCAAAACAGAGCTGGCTGGCAGCTTGGCCGCGCGACTTGACTGAGCCGTGAGTTCAAGCCGCGAGGTAACTGAATGGCTAGTCTGTACTTTTTGTCCTGTAATGCTCCAGCTGACATGACACTTCAACTTCTGGCATGCTTGGCACGTGTGCAACTTCTGGCGACTTGCAAGGCGTGAGCCACCCGCGAGATCCAGTCGCGAGTCCCTGCTTCTTTGCATAATCTTGAGCATTTCTTCACACTTTCTCACACACTATTCTTACATGATTCACACCTAAATACAGGGTTACTAATTGCTAAAATACAAGTAAATTTGGCACGGAATAAAGCCAACAAGATGGTTGATAAAATTCAACCTTACAATCTCCCCCTTTGGCTATTCTGTGACAAAACCCTAAAACAAACTCTAGACTTAACATGTGAGTTAGGAACAGTTGAACAAAACTTACTCACACCTAACTCTAGAATCTGAGTAGCTCTTGAAACATATGAACAAGTATCTCTTGAAACACAACAACACAATATGATCATTGTATGTAGAAAAACTTGTAATGCATATGAGGCAAGCACAATACAATCAAGCAAAATGGAATTAAGTAATAAACCATGGCTTGACCATACAAGCAATCACTATAAAATAGTGACCATAATGCTCATTCACACTTGGAATGAACATCCAAACATACAAGCTAATAAGCTCAATGCAAATAATTTGCATGTCCAACACTCAACCAATGCACAATACATGAAGTATATGCATCTAGGAACAAAATCCTACTAGGGCACAAGAGTGAGAGTACTTAAAAAAAATGCATAACATTTAGCTAGAAGTACTAGGCTACAAAGCATAAAGGCTGCATAAGCATGGTACAAACCATAAAAGCCTACAAACCACAAGGAAACAAAACCCTAAAAGCTTACAAAAGTAACATGGGTACAAATCTAAAAACATGTTAAATAGCGAAGCATAATCATGAACTACGAACAAAGCAAAAACATAGTTAATATAACACAAAACTCTTTCGCTCTTTCTCCCCCTATCATATCACTCCCCCTATCATGAATCATAGGAGTTATGATGAACTTGGAACATTTATACTTGTAACTTGAAACACTTGCATAAAACACATTAGACCCTCATGGTATAGCAAGTAATAAAAGGACAAGTATAATGAATTTCTCCCCCTACAAATGTGCACAAGAAATAGAATTTTTCCCCTTACAAATGTGCACAAGAAATAGTTTACTCTCCCCCTTTTTGACACGAATAGACAAAGGGGTCAATGAGAAAAGAGGGCAAGAGATGAAGGTATGAACAGTGATAAGGATGCATGAGGGAAAAATGAAAAGTGTTTGAAAATGACCTTGAAAATAACCCTCAATATGCAAAACACGCGATTTTCGCGACTGAGGCAAGTCGCCAAAACAAGCCGCGAGAAACCTAGAAACCAAAAATTTGAAAATTTTTCTAAGTGTTTTTCTCAACTGGAAAGTCTACCTGTGAGAGAGTCGCGAGGTGAGCTGCGAAAATCTCTGTGTACCCCTCACGACTGGACCTTCCACTTGTGAACAAGTCACCATACTAAATCGCGAGAAACATAAAAACCTAAATTTTGAAAAATATTCTAAGTATTTTTCACGACTGGGACATTGACCCGCTAGTGAGTCGCTAAAAATCTTTGTGTGGGCTTGTGACTGGGGCATGCGATTGGACCACCCCGTGACTGAGTCGCCAGAACATGGCAACACTGTTTTTGAAGATTTTGACAATTTTTGCAAAAACAAAAATACTTTCCAAAAACAACTAAAACACACAAAAATCTTTTTGTGTTTGATTAACAAGAATTGAGCATGTGAAAACACATTTAGTCAAGTATAATCACACAAATGAATATGACATTCATTAAATATAGACTTATGTGATGTGTGTGGATATCATCAATGAGATAGTCCTTAGTCTAATGTGAAGTTTCAATGATCAATTCAACCAAGACATATACAATTAGCACTAGATAATGTGATTCATCTCAATTATAGAAATATGCATATATGACCTCCCACAAAACTTGATAACATAATTTTGAAACTTTTCATTTGGCTCAATATACATCATATCATTTGATCTTTTTGAATCAATACATCTCATTGTGAGATCGAGCCTGAAATTTTTGATATTTCAATTTGATGAGTTAGCCTTTGGCTCTTTTGGCATCATATAATTTTCATAAATGTCGCTTTCCCTTTTTCCTAGTCAAATACTAGTATGTGCGACAGATTTTTGCAGCTCAATATCTCTTTTCATTTGGAGATTTACATTTGATGAGTTCTTTTAGCAAAAACAGAAAAAAATAAAAGAGTGGGAAGATATATAGGCACAAGTCTATGCATGTCTCAAGATCAACAAAATCATTCACTAGTCATTCATGACAAGGTTGAAGATCTATTTACAACAGTCACATAGATTTTAAAATTTCTCCCACAATGATATGAGTGCATAGGAAACAAGTTATGCTCGTAGATGCACAAAGCCATTTGCACAAAGGTACAAGGTAAAACATATTTTAAGACAAACCTCAACAATGTCGATCAAACTTTTTGGATTTTCTACTTTTTATGTGGTTTTTGGATTTTTGACATACAAGAAGGAAAAGATTGATCAAAAGCAACAATGTAAAAACATTTTAAATGAAAGAATCCAAAAACAAACAAATAATTTTCAATTCACATAATCAATAAGCAAACCACCAAGCATAATCACAAAACATAGGAAATATTAATGCATGGACATGTTGTAATGCTTATGCATGAGTACCCTTCTTCACCCACACGTCACGTGTGTTTGGGGTGATATCCCTATAGGATTGGATATGAGAGTTAGGACTTTCAAACTTTCTAGTGAAACTTTCCAAGCAGTTGGTGAATGCACCAATCATCTTCATCACATCCATCATTTCGAGATCACCATTTCGATCTCTTGATGGCTCAACAGCCCAAGTCCTATTGTCATTTCTCGGTCCTCTTGACCTTTGATCACTTGCATTCCTCAATGTTCTCAGCTTAGGACAATTGGGTCGGGTGTGTCCTTGAAGTCCATAGTGATGGCAAACATGGTTCGTTCTAGGACCTCTTTGTGATCTTGGAAGAGATGTCCCTCTGGCTTCAGACCTAACCATAGATTGGTTCCGGGGCTTATTCAACACCCTTTGGTTAGCCACAATCTTCTTCTTTTCAACCTTTGCCTTCTCCACAGTAGGGGCAACTACAACCGGTTCTTTGACCTTCACAAACTTCACTTCTTTGAAGATATTCACAACTGAACTACTTTCTCCAGTATATCCCAATCTGGTTCTATCGGAGAATGATTTTTGTTGGAAAAGGACTTCATCAAGCTTCTTAGTGGAGACCCTTTTTATCTTGACATTTGCTTGAACCACTTCAAGCTCAAGAAATTTGACCTTTGTGTAAGCTTCAATCAGCTCACAATTCAGCGTCTCTATCTCACCCTTGGCCTCCTTATAACACACTAGAAGACTTATAGTCCTCCTCTGCCTTCTTCATCTTCTTCACGGCTGCCATGGCCACCCTTGCATACTCTCCCAACTTCTCAAGGAGTGAGTTGTAGTTCTCTTGAAGACTGATTGTGCTTCCATCTTCTTCAGCATCTGATTCTTCAACAACTCCCATTGATTCTTCATCATTATGCTTCCCAAGCTCTTGCACAAGTAAATTCAAGTCCTTCGAAGACTCAACATGAATAATGGTCATGAGTGCAGAGTAGTTTCCCTTTCTAAGACAGAGACCTTCATCTAAAGATCCAATGATGTTACTCCCAGATGGTTTTTGATCACTCTTGATGATGGCTTCTTTGAGGTAGACACTTCATCATTCCAAGAGATGGGAGAATGAACTTCCGGAGGAGTGAGAGGACTTGATGTCCTAAAGATTGATCTTATTTCCATTTTTGAGTTTACAGGAGTTGATTCCTTTTCTGGTGTAGGTTCTTTAACTTCAATATCTTGGGCTTCGCCCTCAGTTGTGAGTTCTTTAGAGCTTGGCCCTTCTTCATCATCAACCATCTCTACCTTTGTTATAGCATCATCAACTTCCACATTGATGGACTCCATTACCATCTTTGTTCTCTTGTTAAATACTCTATATGCCCGGCTATTAGTAGAATACCCAAGGAAAATGCCTTCATCACTTTTCCCATCAAACTTCCCAAGGTTCTCACAATCATTGAGAATGTAATACTTGCTTCCGAATACTCGGAAGTACTTCACTTTTGGCTTCTTTTCATTCCAAATTTCATATGCGGTCTTCTTTGTTCTAGCTCGAAAATATATTCTATTGCCAATGTGACATAAGGTGTTCACAGCTTCTCCCCAAAACTTTTGAGGAATTTGCTTGTTGAATAGCATAACTCTCGCCATTTCTTGGATCACCCGATTTTTCCTCTCAACCACCCCATTTTGATGAGGAGTTTTGGAAGCTGGAAATTCCTTTTTGATTCCATTCTTCTCACAAAACGACTCAAATCTTGCATTCTCAAACTCCTTGCCATCATCACTCCTTATCTTGACAATAGGAACCCCTTTCTCGTTTTGTAGTCTCTTGCAAAGAATTTTCAATTTCTCACACGCTTCTGATTTTTCTCTAAGAAATTCTACCCAAGTGTATCTTGAGAAATCATCAACAATGATAATGTACCTTTTTCCTCCTAGACTTTCAGTTCTTGTGGGCCCCATTAGATCAACATGAAGAAGCTCTAAGCATCGTGAAGTGGTGATCACATTCACCTTGTGGTGACTTGCCTTTGTTTGCTTCCTCATTAGTCATGCACCACAAAAAGTCTTCTCCACCTTTCCAAATTTTAGAAGTCCCTCAACAGCTTCAAATTTGGATACTTTAACCACTTGTTTGAAGTTTGCATGTCCGAATCTTTGATGCCAAAGTTCCAACATGTTAACACGAGCAATTCTGCAGGAAATTGGTGTCGTAGGAACCACTCTGTAGCAATTGTTGGTAGTCCTCTTTCCTTCCAAGACTTGAATCCCTTCTTCATCAATGATTATGCACCCTTTCTTTGAGAATTGAACAAGGAAATCCTCATCACATATTTGAGTGATGTTTAAAAGATTTGCTTTCAACCCTTTGATGTATAAGACATCCTTCAATAGAGGTAATCTAGGTATCTCAATAGTCCCTTTGCCAAGAACTTGAGCATGACTCCCATTGCCAAATGTTACATAGTCACCAACCTTTTCTTTGAGTGACTTAAACATTGACTTATCGCCTGTCATATGACGAGAACAGCTGCTATCAAGATACCATAAACATGAATTAAATACCTTCAAAGAGGTGTGCACAAATAGGCAAGCATGGGACAAGCACTCTTGACCTTCAAACAGAAACTTATCTTCATTTTCCATGCTCTTGCTAGATTGAATTTTCTTTTTCAAAATATAAACCTTATCACACAATATTCTATTTCTTCTTTTATACTTCTTAACCAACGAGTTAGACTCATATAGACTATTGTGTAAAATGTGATTCTTATTTTCAAAATATTTCAGCATGTGAACAAACATTCTAGCATGTTTATTTGTTTTAATAACTCTAGGAGTTCATTGTTAGGGCACCCTTCAAACATACTCATACAGTCATTATCACAAACATTTAAACCACAATACAACATAGCCTTTTCCATAGCTTCATCCATAACTAAGGTGTCTAGGATCGCACTTAGGTAATTAAACCTCAACAAGTGCACCCGCTCTGATACCAATTGAAAGTTCAATTAGTGTATAAAACAACTTGAACGTTTATACCCCCAATTTCCAAATTATCAATTTAAGCTTATTATTAAACAATTAATGTACATAATATGAATATAAGCATAATACAGAATTGATAAACAATCTAAACCAAATAAAATCACATTCACAGCAGAAATTAAATGGCAAAGATTAAGGGAAGAGAGATGCAAACACAAGGACAACACACGATGTGTTATTGAAGAGGAAACTGAAGCCCCTCGGCGTAAAACCTCTCCGCTGCCCTCCAAGCGGTAAATAATCCACTAAAGAATGTAGTTGGGATACATGAATAGCAGAAGATCCTCTAAACCTAATCTACCTAGTGTACCTAAGCCCTCCAAGCTCCTGCTCCAATCAGGTTACGCCGAACCTATTTCTTCTTTAGCTTATCGGATTCCGCTATAAACCATAGCATCAACCAATATGAAATTGGTCCCTTCCTAACTGCTTCCCAAACACCAAATGACCTTTTCACAGATGTAGGTATGGTGAGAAAAGGTTTTGATAATGAACCTCTCAAGGATGTAACAATGGAGAGGGTGAGAGTAGAGGAATTTGAAGAGTTTCTTTGTGAAGATTGTGGATGAGTCAATCTTGTTTTTCTCTAGGGTTTCTCTTTCAAAATTCTCTCTGGAAGCTCTCTACATTTCGTGGGTATAAGGGGTATATATACTAGGGTGAAAGTGGAATGCGAAGAGTCAGTTTTTCAAAACAGAGCTGGCTGGCGGCTTGGCCTCGCGATTTGACTAAGCTGTGAGTTCAAGCCGCGAGGTAACTAAACGGCCAGTCTATACTTTTTGTCTTGTAGTGCTCCAGCTTGCATGACGCTTCAACTTCTGGCATGTTTGGCACGTGTGCAACTTTCGGTGGCTTGCAAGCCACGAGCCACCCATGAGATCTAGTCACGAGTCCCTGCTTCTTTGCATAATCTTGAGCATTTCTTCACACTCTCTCACACACTACTCTTACATGATTCCCACCTAAATACAGGGTTACTAATTGCTAAAATACAAGCAAATTTGGCACGGAATAAAGCCAACAAGATGGTTGATAAAATTCAATCTTACAGTTTCGACCTAACCCATGGGCAGTTATTTGGGCACTAAAGAAATGTAGTCATTAGAGAGAGTTATTGTTGATGACCTTAATCCCTCTGACAAAAACTAACTTATACGTTATAAGCTAACCTAAAACAGGGAGATAGAACATCTTGTTCTCCCCTCTCTTTTCTCTATCTATCCCTTCTTTAAAAGGCTTCTTCCAAAGTTTCCATCTTGGACTCTAATATCTGATGTCATCAATGGGAATAACGATATACATGTGTGTGTGTGTGTGTGTTTAAACTCCCCTCATGTCCCAGATCACATTTCGTGAATTGAAAGGGGAAGCCTACTCATCCATCAGCTCCTCTTGTAGAACGGTTCAGTTTTGCGAAGCATCTATGAAAGTTCAAAAACGTGTACAAAACACCTTTGAACGTTTAGACCCCCAAATTACAACTTAACCCATACAAGCAATATGTCAAACAACTAGTGTGCGGAAACTTAACACATGCTATAATACGAAATTGGTTAAAGACTATCTAAGCCATAACAAAATAAAACCACAGCAGATAATAAAAAGGCAAAGATAGAGAGAAAGGAAGATGCAAACACAAAGACAACACGCGATGTGTTATCGAAGAGGAAACCGAAGTCCTCGGCGAAAAACCTCTCCGCCGCCCTCCAAGCGGTAAACAATCCACTAGAAAATACAGTTGGGATACAAGGACAGCAATAGACCCTCCAAGCCTAATCTACCAGTGCACCTAAGCCCTCCAAGCTTCTTGCTCCAACGAGGTTGCGCCGAACCTTTTTCTTTTCTAGCTTCCCGGATTCCGCTACTAGACCGTAGCATCAACCAATGAAGATTAGTTCCTTCCTAACTGCTTCCCAGAAATCCAAACAACTGTCTCACAGTGATGATGATGGTGAGAACCAAGTTTGGTATAATGCCTCTCAAGGATTTGACAATGGAGAGGAAGAGAGTAGAGGAATTTGAAGAGACTCTAAGGTATAGATTGTGGGTGAAATAATCTTGTTTTTCTTTAGGGTTTCTCTCTTAAAATTCTCTCTGGAAGCTCCTTTTCAATCGTGGGTAAAAGGGGTATTTATACTGGAGTGGGAGAGGAATGTGAAACGTCAGGTTTTACAAATCAGGGGTGGCTCGCGGCTTGACCTCGCGGCTTGACTAAGTCGCGAGATCCAGTCGCGAGTTAACCGTATGGCCAGTTGTCTTGTTTTGTCCTGTAGTGCTCCAGCTAGCATGACTGTTCATCTTCCAGCATGCTTGGCACGTGTGCTGCTTCTGGCGGCTTGCAGCCGCGAGTCACCCGCGAGTCACCCGCGAGTCCCAGCCGCGAGTCTCTGTTTTCTTGCACACTCTTGAGCAATCTTTACTCTATCTCACTCACTACCCTTACAACAAACCCACCTAAATACAGGGTTACTAAATGCTGAATTACAAGCAAATTTGGTATGGAATAAAGCCAATTAGATGGTTGAATAAATTCAACCTTACAATCTAAACATGGTTCACTTGCGATATATATAGAAACCTTATTCTAACTACCAAAAAATTCTACATAGACAGAAACTTGAACTCTAGGCATGAAACATATCCCTTTCTTCATGTAAAATCTCTTTTAGTACAGCCTACACTAATTAAAATAGGCATGAAACATGTCCCTTTCTTCATATAAAATCTCTTTTACTATACAGCCTACACTAATTAAAATACAATACAGTTGCTCCCAGTTATCTATTTAGTAACACTTCAAAATTCAAACAAACAACAAACTCGTAATGCAAACAAGACCTTTCCATAAAGTATCTCATATGTTCTCTAACTCCAAGCTGCATTAACAAAAAAATGGAAACAAATTACCATTCAACAAGAAAAATTTTAATCTTTAGGTGAATGTGATTGCAAGAAATATGCATGCATCCATTTGTGCAAGAGCTAACAATAAAATAATAATCTTCAAACTGAGCTCAAACCCCTATAAGCAATTACCAGCTGAAAAAAAAAAAACTACAGTATAAATGCAAGTTAGATACAACCAGAATTATAAAATTTAGAACCGCTTTTATCATATTTTTTTAATAGAAAGGGATCTTAAGGATCCATGATTCTTATCTGGAATAATTGTTTAAATTATTTATTGAAAATTTCATCATACAGACAGGACACTCTCGCAAACACAATTGAGATTGAACAAACAAATCATCCAATATGGCCAATATGTACCGAGACCTAAAAGAATATATAGTATGACTATATATATCATACAATAAAGTAAGTATGAGGACAGTTTTTATTAGAAGTTGATAATGATAGATAATAAATTAATTTCATAGGTGCCAATGGCCTCATATGAGAATAAATAACAACTTACGAACTCAAACATTTGTAAAAAAATAGTGTTACCTGTTATCATAAGCACACCTATGTCCTCTCCCTCCCTTCCGTTCCAAATGGACCCTTGTATTCTATGTTTATTCAAAAAAACTTCGAAGAGTCATCTCTGTTTTGGCCTAAGAATGCCACCTTTAATTATAAGACCGTTTTTCCAATGTCCTCCATGCTCAAAAAGATCAAAGCAAACCTCTCCTGATTCTCCATCCTTGGACTGGAAGTTGCCAACATTGAGCTCAAACCATTGTTTTCTAGCCTTCTCCGAGAGGCAAACTTGGCGTTCTTGAACTCTTCCATCTGGTAGAGAAAGTTTAAGTCTGATAGGGAGTTCCCAACCAGAAGCCCCCTTTGTCAACTTCACTACATACACAATTTCATATTCAACTTCTGGTGACGGATCTGACATTGTCAATTTTCCTTTCACATCCAGCCAACATACATGAGAAAGTTTGGCTACTTCAATGTTTTCATCACTGCAAGTTAAGGTACATACAATAAAATTGTGGAGAATAGTAAATACTAAATACACCCATTAAAAAAAAAAAAAAAAAAAAAAAAAAAAAAAAAAAAACTCACCCAGTTTCCTCAAAACAATCCCAAGTCCAGTGTTCACGATTACCCCAAGTGATGTAGAGTGACCTTGCATACAACATGAAGCACTTATACCCTTTTAACTTATCACCCCATTTTTTCTGCATAAAGCAAAAAGAAAAAACCAGCTCATTTTCTCTATCTCAAATTGAAGCTGTTAGATTATGACAAAGTAATTTAGTTCTCTTACATTAATTGAGTGTCTAAAGTTAAGGCATACATATATGATTTTTGTCATCCTCATGTTTAGACATATATTGATTGCAATGAGTTAAAGAGAAACAAAAAAACTGACTGACCTTCCTCTTGAATTCAAGAAATTCTTCAGACACAGCGTTCTTGTTGAGTGTTGTTGAGATCTGTTGATGCCTTCTTCTTCATGGTTTCTTTCTTCTTCTTTTTTTCTATGAAAATCAAACAAGTTTATGAACTAATAATCCCTTTTCCTCCCCTAGGCTATTTATTTATAACAAGCAAATGGAAGAAGATTCTTGTACCCTTCCTCTTAAATCATTATTTTCTACTAATTAATTACTTTATTTAGTTATTCTTCCTCTTAGATCGTTATTTTCTACTAATTAATCAAGAGGGTGTTTATATTCTATTAAAAAAAAGGGTAAATTACAAAATTGGTCTTCATCTTTTATATCATATTTTAATTTGGTCTTTATCCTTTCAATTGTGTCAATTTGGTTCTTGACCTTTTAGTGTCGTGTTAATTTAGTCTTTGTCATTATCTCTTGTATGGAAAAAACTGATGTGTCAAACAAAATAATAAAAAATTATTTTTCATACCACATCATCTGCTAATTGTACCGCCATATCAATTCAAGGAATAGAAACTAACAACTTGTTTGGATGTAAAAAAAAGGAGGGAGAGTAAAGTAGAGGGAGGGAGAGTAATTCAATTATCTTGTTTGGAAGTTTTTTAAAGAAGGAGGGGGAGGGGTTTGGAGGGTTTTCAACTACCTCTAACCCCTCATTTTTAATTCCCCCAAATTGGAGAGATTCGGAGGAAGAGTAGAGTAGATAAATTATTGACCAAATGAATTCTCCAATTTACCATTTCTAAATTAACAAAATTACAAATCAATTATATAAATATTATTTCTTTGTTTCCTAAGAAAATTTAAGGTGAATGAAAAAAAAAAAAAAAAAAAAAAAAAAAAAAAAATTTGAATCTCACTGCTTCACTAACACTGAAGCTAAGAGCCTGTTTGGGTAAGGTGTTTCCGTAACTCAATTCTCAGTTTCCATAACTCATAACTCAAAAATGGTGGGACCCATAGCAAAAAGGTTGTTTGGCCAAACGATAACTCTGTTTCCATAACTCTGTTTCCATCACTCAATTCTCTGATTTTTGAGTTATGAGTTATGGAAACTGAAAACAATAAGGGCCTGTTTGGATAAGGATTTTTCATCACTCAATTTTCATCACTCAATTTCCATCACTCATCACTCATCACTCATCACTCATAACTCATCACTCATCACTCATCACTCAATTTTTCACATCCGTTTGCCTTCATCACTCAGTTTTCATCACTCACTATTTTTCACACTATTTGGAGGGCCCACACCTGTCACGGTACAGTGTTTTTTTTTTTTTTTTTTCACTAGCAGCTTCTTTTTTTTTTTTTTTTCCCTCCTGGGTTGGCTGTTCGGTCTGGTTTTTTTTTTTTTTTTTTTCACTAAGTTTGGTGAGTCTAGGTACTAAAGAAAAAAAAAAAAAAAAAAATAAAAAAAAAAAAAAAAAAAAAAAAAAAAAAAAAAAAAAAAAGGCCAACGCCAACCCAGAAAAGAAAAAAAAAAAAAAAAAAAAAAAAAAAAA